>NC_085139.1:55759744-55905610 GCF_024139115.2 Armigeres subalbatus | reverse complement strand
TTCCTGCTATTGCTTCTAAAACTGATGTTACAAAGAAACATCAGTCAAGGAATATCTCCGAGCAGAAAACTGCTACTCGCACTTCCAAGAAAAGAATCTCGTCCAAGCGAGGATTGATATCCTTTAAGGACCTTGTGGATCGTATTTTGAACTTATTCAATATCTGAATCTATTGAGGCAATCATTGACCTCTTTATTCCAACAGTTGAAAGTTATCTGAAGCAATTGATCGTTTCATGGTTCTTCTGCAGGACTTGTATCTTTCGATGGATAATACGGCCACAAAGATACAATCACTGTGCTGCAGTGGAACTGTCATAGTCTGAAACATAAATTGACGTTAAGGTTTTAATTCGCAACCTGATTGCGATATATTTGCACTCGAAACATGGCTTTCTTCAAGATGAAATCAATTTCCAGATTTTAACATTATTCGCCAAGATCGGGATGATAAATGGTGGCGTTCTTCTGGGGATCAAAAATGTCACCCTTTACAGATCATCCCAATTGTAAATGGCTTGAAATCGTCGCTTGCCAAGTAAATGTAAAGAATAAAGATCTTTGCATAGCTTCAGTTATATTCTCCAACACTGCTTAGTCGTCGACACCTTTGAGCGCAGTCTCTTCTTATCATCCCCAGTTTTAATATTGGGCGATATGAATGCGCATGGTATTGATGGGCGAAACCAGAGACGATAACAGAGCGCCTATTTTCTATGATTTGTGCGACGATTTCAACTTGAATATCTTGAAACAGGTGAAGTAACTCGAATAGGACCTCAAGGTCAAGAAAGTCGAATAGATCTGTTCATGCTCAAATTCACTATCATAGATTGTACGTGGAATGTAATCCAAGATCCCCATGGTAGTGACCATAGCCGATAGTCACCACAATCAAAATGGCTATCAACGATCAGTACCAGTTCAGGTTCCATTCGACCTCACGAGGAACATTGACTGGCAAACATTTGCATCGGCGGTAGAAATTGGTATTGAATCAACTGATATTCTGCCACCACTGGATGAATATCGATTCCTTACTGAGTTGATTCAAAAAAACTAGAGCTCAGAAACGACGCGTTCCAAGTACATCTGTCATAAGAAGGCCATCCACTCCTGGATGGGATGATGAATGTACTGTTGTATTCTGAGAAATCTGATGCCTTCAAGGCTTTCCGTAAACACGGAAGGTCTGAGCTTTTGAAGAGTATTTGAGGCTTGAAAGAAAGCTCAAAATCTTCTCAAGGCTAAAACGTAGCTATCGGCGACGTTTTGTCGAGGACTATCTCGAGAAACCTCAATGACAACACTTTGGAAACGCAACATGCGGAACCGCATTTCCACAACGAGAGTGAAGAATACTCAATCGATGGATATTCAACTTGCAAAAAGGTCTGTCCAGACTCCAGCAGAACCCTATTTCGAGAATCAATCACTGATCCGGTTCTTTGGGACCATTCTCAATGTTGAACTATCTGTTCTTCTTTATCGAACAACTTGCTCCGGGATGCGATAACATCAAATTCAATCTTCTTAAAACTCCCAGATATCGCAAAAGACGATTACTTGACTGTACAACTGTTTCATGGAGTACAACATTGTATCACCAGAATGGCGACAGGTCAAAGTAATAGCTATTCAAAAGCCTGGGAAACCAGCGTCTAATCACAATCTATACTGACCGATTGCCATGCTATCATGCATGAGAAAATTATTGAGAAAATGATCTCTCAAGAATTGACCATTGGGTCGAGCAAAATGCATTATGTCAAATACCAATTCGGGTTTCAAAGGTAAAGGAACAAATGACTGTCTAGCGTTGCTCTTTCAGATATACAGCTGGCCTATGCGCACAAGGAGCAACTGGCTTCAGTCTTCTTGGATATTATGGCGCTTTTGATTCAGTTTCCATAGAAGTACTGTCAGAAAATCTGCACAGTAGTGGATTACCGTTATTTTGAATAATTTCTGTACAATTTGTTGTCAGTAAAACATATGAACTTCACACTCGGCACTCTGACAACTTCCAGAAATACTTACATGGGCCTTCCCAAGGTTCATGTTTAAGTCCCTGCTTTACAATTTCTAAAAGATATTGACAATTGTTTGGAAGGGCAATGCACGCTTAGACAACTTGCAGATGATGCCGTGATCTCCTAAGAGGTCCATGTGCAGCTGTCTGCAAGGACCATTGCAAAGCACCCTAGATAATCTGACTGTTTGGGCAGACATTTGGGGATCGAGTTTTACCGCAAAAAACCAGTTGGTTGTGTTTAAGGAAGGGTACCTGCTCAACTGAAACTAAAGCTGTTGAATGATGACATCAATCAATCTTTATCTTCTAAATACCGGAGTCTGGTTGATTCCCAAATGTACCTGGAAACCCCATATTGATTATTTGATAGAGAAATGCCGAAAAGGATCCATTTTCTAGCTCTATCTCCGGAACATGGTGGGTGCTCACCCGGAAGACCTCATCAAACTCTATAGAACGACTACTCTCTGTTTTAGAGTATGGCTCTTTCTGTTCCTCTCAGCAGCTGATTGCCACCTGATCAAATTGGAACGAATTCAGTATCGTTGTTTGCGTATTGCTTGGTTGTATGCATTCAACGCATAACATGAGCCTGGAGGTACTTGCTGAGTCACTACAGCACCTTCTTGGGAACTCACTTAGAATACTGATCAAAGTGGAACAAGTAACACACTTGTCTTGAAAACTTTCGATATATTTTGATCTGATCTGTCAGTCAAGATTCCTGAGGGTTACCTCACCTACATATCGTCAGATCTTTGTCTTCCATGTTATAATCCACCTCGAGCCCACTTCATCAACGACAATTCCTCAATTGAATACGATCTGTCCATGAAACATGCTATTCAAGGAATACCAGATCACCTTCGACATATCTATCCCCTATTTTTCCGAAAAAATGGAATGTCAATTGCAACAACAGATATTTCACTCGATGGTTCTCGCATTAACGGATCCACTGGCTTCGTTTTCAATGAAAATTCAACCACCTTCCAAAACTCAGGAACCGTGCTCGGTTTATGGTGTGAGCTGGCAGCAATTAATCGCTTTGGGGATAATTTCGATCAGCCGTAGACCATTATTTCATCTTCTCGGATAGTCTTAGTTCTATCGAGGCACTCCGGTCGATGAAATGTTAAGAGCATCTTACTTTCTTACAAACATAAGAGAGCAGATGCGTGATTTGTCGAAAGATCATTCAAGATTACCTTTGTGTCCTGTCCCATTGCCTAATCTATGGCAATGAGAAGGCGGACCTGCAGCAAAGGTGGGCGCACAGGAAGGTGAAGTTTATGATAGACAAATTCGAACAACGAGTTTTCCCATTAGTCCGTCAGAGTACTCCAAAATTGGCAAATGATTTGGTCACACAATGAACTTGGACGGTGGCTATTTTCCATAGTCCCTAAAGTTTGGCGAGCGTGGTTCTAGAGGTGAGGACTTGGGAGGCTTCATCTGCACGATGTCGAGGCTTGTCCAATCACTATTCACTAAACGCACATCTCTATAGAATTAACCTGGTCGATAGCAATCTTTGTAGGTGTGGAGCCGGTTACGATGACACGATCACGTAGTTTGGTATTGCGAAAATGGCGCCTCAAGAGAACAACTATTGGATACCCTTGTGGCTCGAGGTAAACAACCCTTCCGGGAACAAGAGGTGTTTTGGGAGATCGCGATGTGGTGTATTTGCAGGCCATCTTATGCCTTTCTTTGCTGTCTGACATCAAAGTAATACTTCAATTTTCTTCTCAGTTTTTTTTTTTTCTGTCTCTGTCCATTGTTTCGTGTACCATGAAGCTCTGGCATCCGGAAGATGCTCCCTGAAGAATCAAAACCCGAGCACGACGCTACGCCAAACCAGACATGACGTCAAATACCCGGATGAGCAGCTGAAATACCTCAAACCTAAATCAACCCCGTCCATCACCAAATTACGCAATCTAACCTTGAGTCGCAGCGCCACGAGTATCTTGGTCTTTGTCCCTGTCCCTACTAACAGTTGATAATAAGATGATATCGATTGTAAATTATTAAGAGTCTCGGCTCGTTAAGTGTTATACACGCCTGACCAAAAATACAATAGTTAAAAAAAAAAAATATACATAAAATGAATTTCTGTCTGTTCTGTGCCTTATAGACCTGGAAACTACTGAACGATCGACGTGAAAATTTAGTAGAGGTTTTTGGGCCGGGGAAGGTTTAATGATGGTTCGAGACCCTCCCGCTTTGGAAAAGCTACCATAAATGAAACAATAATTCTTCATAACTCGAGATCTAATCAGAAAATAAATCAATTTTAGGCGAAACGAAGTTCGTCGGTCTGCTAGTATTAAATACAATAAACTTATGGAATCAAATGGAAGGGAACATTGTTTTCACTTTGACTTTGAATAGTACAAAGCTTTTTATTGTCTTTATTTGAGAGGATTTCAGCCCTAGGCTGGCTCACCTCTTGAAAGAAAGCTTCAATCGGACTTTAATCATTCTTTCACATATCATTGCTATCGAGCTAGTGTGAGAACCTCTGTACTGGTGCTTATTCATGGCTGACTGCCAACGACGACCAAAAGAGAGATCAAAGCATCGCCGACGCCACATCGCCCCGAACTCACAGGTAGAAACAAAGAGAATTTCCACTAAAGCTCGTTCTTCATTCTTCCGGAACTTTTCTTAATATTCCGTTCCGGATGGACATTTTCATCTCCGCTGTTCCGTAACAACTAATTCCTTTTGAAGTCCCAGACGAGTCCCCTCTGCCGGTGGAACTCGACGGATACGATGATGGACGTGTACGGATCGAGAAGACCACCGCCTCGTGTCGTGTCCGCGAAAGGCTTTGCAGCTTCGGCAGAAGAAACCGTCGCCAAATTCCAGATCAATCCTCGCACCGGTGGTGGTGGTGGGTCGAATTATGCAGTACTTTGCGTTGACCCGTGCCGAAATCCATTCTTTCCGCATTCGTGTTTTGGCTGTGTGGAGTGTTTCACGTGGCCGAACCAATCCAGGTGGGAGCAGAGACGATGACGACGATGACGACTATAGGAAAATCAGTGAGGTGACGTTTATCTTCGGATAGGATTTGCACCTCGTCATCACAGCCCAGCTTTATTTCGCAACAATCATCGATGAGACACTTTGATGGTTGCGGTAGAGGAAAGCAGCGGTCGGAAGATTAAACACTTGGCTTTGCTTGTTTCGCCGATTTCTGGGGTGGGGCGTTCGTTGAAGCGATAGTTCGGCACAAAAGATAAGAGTCGATCCAATCCACCGAGAAGTTCCTACCTACCCATTCCGGTGGCGCCAGCCACCCCAATGCGATTGATTTCATAGCAAGTGCTCGGTAAGAGTTTTGTTTTTCCAGGTCTAGGCACTGTGTGTTCTTGAGAAAAGATTGTGTTTGCTGATACAACTCATCTGGATGACTGATGACTAGGGTTTGGTTTTTGCTTCGCGATCTTTTTGATTGCACAGATTGAATCAACAACCGGATTTGTGAGATTTGGAGATTTCGGTGTTCTTTTTGAATCAATTGTATCCTAATTAATAGAGTAATAGCTCTTTACTTCATAGCGTTTTCATCTGCTGTTGTCAGTCAGTAATCTAGAATAATGAAAACAAAATTCTCGATAGAAAAATTAGTTTGAAGCACTCTCTCCGCATCCACTTATACTTTCCAATGATCCAATGATCCAATCACCTGATCTTGCGACAGCTCGATTTCCAAGTCGTGGTTTCCAATAGGCCATCATTTATCTCAATCTCATCTACAACGTAGCGACACGACGAGGGAAATATTCTCTCATCTGCTTCACAGCCACTCGCGGAAGATTGTCCTTCATCCTCCTTCTGATAGCCAACGAAGCCGGTTTCCGTCCTGGGAAAAATGACTAAATTAACGAGCTTATGGATCATTCTGTCGTTGCTGGCGACATGACGAAAACTCAAAATGAGTTACCACCTTTGCCTATGTCCACCGGAAGAAGGATTTTCCAGACGACGCTGTAACTAGCGTAGTACCGTAAAAGCTGTATTATACGCTTTTATGGTGGCCTTATGATCCCGTGTTTGCTAAGGCATACAAATCGCAAAATTTAATCGCCACACTGCTGCCACGAGAATTGCCCTTACTGAGTGAAACATATAGTGCGAGAACTGAGTGGGCGCAGGTTTGTTCGCCAACACTGACAATCTCAGCCTTGAAAGTTTGATAACAAAACGAGTGGCTGCTTCAAGATAGAAGTAACCGAACGAAACTGCCTGTGTGTTTAGTCCCGCCCTCGTTATTGCCGCCAGCGCGCAGCTGCGACCCATCATCATACGTCCTTCATCATCTGACTTCTGACCCAGGGAAGCACAGCGCACAGTCTGCCGAGCTGGCTTTCCCAAGGTCCCTCAGTTGACGAAAACAAGCCCGCAAAAACTGAACGAGAAAACGTTTCCACTCTTTTCAGTCGAACTTCTAGGCGTTTTATTCTCTTTGCTTCATCCCTTTTTGCGCACCTGTATCTCATCAGCGTGCAAGGACGATGGATAGGCTTTAGTCAACAGACGCAAGAAAGCCAATTTTAGTCCCCGAGTGACATACCATCGGGCTTTCATTCCTTGTCCGGTATCCTCTTCTGGTTCCTGGCTCACCGTTATGCGGTGTTGTGTTTCATCATCAGTGAGATTTCCAGCGCATTCATAAGAATAGATATTTCGAGACATTACTTGCGTGATGAAGGAAGACTTGAGAAAAGGTATAGATTTGATATGTTTGTGCGATTTTAGCCTGTAATTGTTATCCTAAGACTAATATTGCTGCGTAAAATAGTTTGATTGATGAGAAACAAATTAAGTTACAAAACAATTCGAAAGGGAAAACGATGTATCCTTAATTGTAACGATATCTAACAGCAATGTAAATGATATTGATATATCTTTATTAGCCTACGAATGTCAGTAGCTACTTCTAGTTTTTTTTCCTAAGTAGTTTTTTTTATTTTCGTGGCTTAGCTAAGGTCCCATGTCTACCAACTGAAAGATTTGTATCCTGGTGCAGCTCGTAATACACTCTCAATGAAGATAAATGCCATCTTCTGATAATGGCACCGTTTTTGCACACCAGCTATCTTAATTGCTTCCACGAGCACTATATTGAAAGCACGTTCAAGAGTGCGTTGTCCACCTCAATCCATCAAAAGTCACAAATGATGTCGAAATCTTATTCGCAAACCTTACACTTGACTTCGATCTGCCTAAAGATACCGTGGGCATCGAAATCCGTACACTTAAGCAACTAGTATATAAAAAGTCATTATAAAATAGGAATTGAATGTAAAAAACGTTTGTCATCGACACAGGAGCATGAAGGCTTCTACTTTTGAAGTGTTTCACATTTACTCATAAAAACTACGAAAACATGATAAAAAAATGAATTAAATCAACTACTCTGACAGGAAACTGTCCACCGTGGACGGATTTAGAATCAAAGGATCAAAACGTACAGCTATTTTTAACTAAATAGTTAAATTGAAACAGCCTGATTGACTAAATTACCACTGTAAATAGTTCGATATACACCTTGAGAAGCGATCCCTCGATTTGTATTCCGCTTATCTTATGTAATGATTCGCAATTAGAAATTAAAACACAGTTACTTTTGAATTATGCTCTACCCGAAAACAATGGGACAAACTCCGCGTTTAGTGGAGATTTGTTTTTTTTGTTGTTTTAATTTCAAATCCTTCTTTCCACCATGCCTAAAAGCTACTGCCAAGAATCTGAACAGGATAGATTAAATATTCTACATTAATTACCATTAAACCTTTAATTTATTGATATCCATGAGGTACGGATTTCGGTCTCGACGGTACTCGAATCAGCCGTATTAGTTTGGCGGATAACCATCTTTTAGCTTATGCTAAATTAATTTTCATTATTTGGCATAGTTCATTTCGTTTCACTGGATCGTGCGCATATTGAAATCAACAGATGATGTGTCTGAAGTTGTACCCCGGAAGATTTGGCTCAGGGTCAACACTTGATCAGTGGCTGATCGGCACTCACGAAAACGTGACCAGACTCGCTCTATAAAGGACTCTACAAGCGGTCTCAATCTGTTGAGTAGAATGCGGGACATCATTTTGTACGGGTCCGGGTCATTTGGCATAACGCCATTTGGCATAAGGTCATTGAAAGCGAATGGATAATGGTCATTTGCATAACGGATATGGCATAATTTTGACGCAAGAAAAGATTTGGTACAACGGACATTTGGCAATCTTCGAACTGTGAAAGGAAAGGATATGTCATGTATTGTTTAGCGTAGATAAAGTACCAAAGCAACCAAAAGTTCGGATAACAGTACATTTCGCCAATCACTCAAGAGGGACTGAATAGATATTCATCAGCTCACTTTTTAAGTATTTAACCGAACTATCAAGTTCATATAGTTATTTTCAAGCTTCTAAAGTGGACATCAAAGTTCACAAAAGTTCTGGTGAGAGTCCTGTATAGGTCTAGCTAGACAATGTACTTAAAGTGTACTTTATAGAATAAAATAAAATCCAAAGGCGATTGCTGTAAGAACTATTTTAATTTTTTTCAATGATTATCGTAGACTGATGTTATTTTTATTTAGGATGCGATACCCATGTGACGAATACCTACACAAGTATTGAACTCCAGTCCTCCTCTTATAATCCGGGATGCGTACCACTGCTCTATAACGACATGTAAAGTGACAAAATTTTACTTCATGGGTTGATTTCATATATGACACTTGTGACAAAGTTCATCACAAGTTCAATTAGGATAAAATGTGAACTAGAAAGTTTGTATAATGTCAAAGTTGCAATAAATGTGAACTTATGTCAAAAAGTTCATACGAGTTGATTCTGAAATTGAAAGTTCAAAAAGTTCGTATGGAGCTTGATTCTGAACTTGAAATTTATAATAAGTTCATGTGGACCTGATTATGCTTTGAACAAGTTTGACGTTTCACTTTGTTTTGTTTTTGCTAGTAGTGTTTATAGCAAAAGATATTTTGTTCGTAGTAAAGATTGTCGCTTCGATCCCTTTGTTCTGCTGTCGAAACAGTGTGGTACCTAACTGTCAACTGTTGTATTTTCCTTCATTGACATTTAGATCCCCTATCCTCGTCAGCAAAAGATGTTCCGGACAGCGACGACAGCGACAATGTTTATCTGGTAACTAAAATATCTTTTCTATGCTCAAGTTCGTACAAGGTATTATTCAGAACTTTTTTGTACTTGTGAAGTGAAAAAAATATTTTGTGAAGATTTGTGCTGATAAGTTTTTTGTGCTATCGTGGAACTTGATATTAGAAGTTTGACACAAGTTCCAAAATAGCGTGGTGCAAATAGTTCGGAATAAATTGATTTTCTAGCTGATTAGAAGTTCGTTAGACTTGAACTGAGCTTCTTGTTAAGTTATCGAACAATAATTCAAGTAGCATGACATGAATTTTAAAGTTCAGATGAAGAGGAATAAGCAACTTTTTTTAACTTTCAAGTTCAATAACAGTATTAGTTGAGAGTTAAGTTCGGTTAATGAACAATAAAGCTATATTCGAACTAAATGTGAACTTCTTAGTTCAATCCTCAAGTATAATCTGAACTTTTGTTGCTTGGGTTGGTTTTCTGATAAATTCAGACTGATGGTAGACATTTTCCGGAAGAATGAAATAACAAAATGGCAGAATTTTTGCCGAGCGAGTGATCACATCCATCATTGACTTATTCCACCATTGCCTTTATCCGGGCAAGCGCCTAATTTTAAAAACTCAAGCAATACACTTGTCGTAGACGAGTTACTAAAACCAATCAAGTCACATATGAGTTACTGCAACCAAATCAATCGAAAATGTACTGGGAAGAGACCAAATCTACCATTGATTTATCTCGGCAAGCGCATACTTATAAAGAAGGAGTCACATCCACTATTGCCATAATCCGACAGCTACTTTAAAGAAGGGATTACATCCACCTATGCCACAATCGGCCACACACCACTTTGAAGGAATTACATCCACCATTGTTTAATCCGCTAGCGCCTATTTTTAAAGAACGAATCAAACCTTCCATTGCCATAATCCGTGCAAGCGCCTATTTTAAAGAAAGGATCATATCCGCCATTGTTCTAATCCGGCAAGCTCCAACTTTTAAAGAAGGGACTCATCCACCATTCCCTCGCCGAGAAGCGTCTTATTTAAAAGGAATCATATCCACCATTGTCATAATAAGAGCAAGCGCCTACTTTTAAAGAAAAGATCACATCCACCATTGCATTAATCCGGAAAGCACCATTGCCATAATCTGGGCAAGCGCCTACTTTTAAAGAAGGGATCAACGCATCCTCCATTGCCATAATCCATGCAAACGCCTACTTTTAAAGAAGGGATTGCATCCACCATGACCTTAATCCGAGCAAGCACCTACTTTTAAAGAAGAGATCATATCCTCCATTGCCATAATCCGCAAGCACTTTTAAAGAAGGGATCACATCCTTCATTGCCATAATCCGGCCACGCGCCTACTTTTAAAGAAGGATTACATCCACTATTGCTTCAATCTGGGCATGCACGCCTACTTTTGCATTGTTTTTATATTGTTATCGACGGAAGTTACTATAGTCACCATTTAGCGAACGCAAAGAAAAAATATGCCAATGTCCGTTATGTCAAAAGACCCTCAAATGGTCTTTATGCTAAATGACCATGCCAAATGGCGTTATGCCAAATGACTTTATGCCAAATGGCCCTCGTGGCTCCAGACGATTTAATTTTTGCAAAATCAAGTGTAAATAAATTTTGAGAATAATTTTTATTATTGTGATTGATTCTATATTATAATTATAATAGTCTTTATATGCTGTCTGTTTTAGTTTAATTATATTTGTAGTCTTTGACGTCTTTTTTTCTTTTTAGTAATTTTTTTAATTCAAAATTAAATTCGTTACGCGACAACGAGAAAGCAAGTCGTCGACATGGTTTGTCTCTATAAATATGTGATGATTGACTACTATGACGACAGCCATACTAAAGGCAACGAAACGTGAGTTCTATGTCGCCCTTTGAAGTTTAAATTGGCGCAATTTCTAAAGTTGGGAAGGCTTTTTGCTCAAAACAAACTTATACTCGTTCATTTCGCTCCATAATCGGCTGGCATCTAGAAGTTTTATGAGTTTTAACCCGTTTCGGTCTGACTGAAATCAAAATTGAAATAACCCGTGTAGGCTCATTTTTCGTCCGATTGCCATGAAATTTTCAGGGCAGAAGCGTCATCATGTTCATTTTTTGACAAGACTTGATTTGAACATGGTGCCAATCCGCCGAATTTATTAAGGGGGTCCTGGTCAGATGCAGTCAAAACGGGTCATTTTTTGAAACCATTGATAAATGAACGAAAGTGACCAGAATGTTGATGCAAACGTCAATCATCATTGACCAGCATCAGAAGTTAGTTTTACTATTTGAATCACCAGGACATGGTTCCGGATGTTCCGGGAACCTGGTTCCCAGTATCCCTGTGGTGGACACTATTCAAGTGGAACAACCCAGTCTTGCAGACATATCAAACTCATAGTTTTGAAGAGAACCTAATAGATGAGTTTTGGAGGTTTTGGACATTGGCTACATCCGAAATGTGCCGGAGCCTGGTTCCCAAGGAAGTGGACAAATCTGATTAGCACTGAAACCCATCTTGCGACATACCAAACTCCATGATTTTGGACAAGCGCAGATGAGTTTTGAGAGGTTTTGACATGAAATACGTTCGAAGTGTTCCTGAACCTAGTTCCCCAAGAAAGTGGACAAATTTCGATTAGCACCGAAACCCATCTTGCGACATATCAAACTCCATGATTTTGAAAGACAAGCCAAAGATGAGTTTTTGAGAGATTTTACGACATGGCCACGTTCTGAAGTGTTCCTGGAACCTGGTTCCCCAAGAAAGTGGACAATCTTCCTAACACCAAACCCATCTTGCGACATATCAAACTCCATGATTTTGAGACAAGCTAAATAGATGAGTTTTGAGAGATTTTGGACACATTGGCCACGTTCGAAGTGTTCCTGGGAGCCTGGTCTCGAAAGTGGACAACTTTTCAACACCAAACCCATCTCTTGCGACATATCAAACTCCATGATTTTGAAAGACAAGCGTAGATGAGTTTGAGAGATTTTGGACACATTGGCCACACTGGAAGTGTTCTGGGAGCCTGGTTCCCTTAGGGAAGCGGATAAATTTCGATAAGCACCGAAACCCATCTTGCGACATCAAACTCCATGGTTTTGAAAGAGTCAATTATTAGGTTTTCGAGAGATTTTGGACACATTCTACGTGTGGGAGTGTTCCCGGGAACCTGATTCTCAAGGAAGTGGACAAATTTCGATTAGCACGAAACCCATCTTGGACATATCAAACCCCTGGCTTTGAAAGACAAGCTCAATAGATGAGTTTTGAGAGGTTTTGGATTATCACATACGGAAGTGTTCCGGAGCCTGGTTCCTCAAGAAAGGGGACAATCTGTTTAGCACCAAAACCCATCTTGCGACATATCAAACTCCATGATTTTGAAAGACAAGCTAAATAGATGAGTTTTTGAGAGATTTTGGACACATTGGCCATTCGGAAGTGTTCCGGGAGCCTGGTTCCCTTAGGAAAGCGGACAAATTTCGATAAGCACCGAAACCCATCTTGCGAACATCAAACCTGCATTTTGAAAACAAGACAATAGATGGATTTTTAAGAGATTTTGGACATATCATACGTCCGAAGTGTTCCTGAACCTGGTCTCTAGGGAAGCGGACAAATTTCGATTAGCACCGAAACCCATCTTGCACATCAAACTCCATGGTTTTGAAAGACAAGCTCAATAGATGGTTTTGAGAGCTTTTGGACACATTGGCCACATCCGAAAATGTTCCTTATCAAGTTTTATAACGCCTTGAAGACATAATTTACTCTACAAGAGTGTTATAAAACCAGAAAAAACCAAAGTTATAGGGATCACTTTCACAAAGTCAATACACACAGATCACTTTAGTAATGTACTGATCGTAAACGTAACACACTCAACAACTGGGGCCTCTTTAGTCAGTGGGTAAGACGCGGGCACAAAGCAAGACCATGCTGAGGGTGGCTGGGTTCGATTCGTGCCAGTCTAGACAATTTTCGATTGGAAATTGTCTCGACTTCCCACATAAAAGTATCTTGTGCTAGCCTCATGATATACGAATGCAGAAATGGTAACCTGGCTTAGAAACCTCGCAGTTAATAACTGTGGAAATGCTTAATGAACAATGCATGAGGCGGCTCTGTTCCAGTGTGGAGATGTAATGCCAATAAGAAGAAGAAGAAGAAACTCAACACAACGCGCTTCCAAACTCGATCGAATTTTAGGACAACGTAAAACATTAAAACAAGCGGAAAAGAGGAGCTATATTTGCAGACAGCTTAACTCATCAGTTGCCAGTAATATTTTGTAGAAACTTCTTGAGAAATTCCCTGAGCAACTCCTGGATTAACTTTCGGATGAACTTCTGGAGGATTTTTGATTTTGGAACAGTTAAGAAACTTCTGAAGGAATTCCTGAAGATCCGCAACAACGAATGTTCCGGGGAACTGCCAGAATTTCTTATAGAACTTCCGAAGGAATGCAAGATGGAACCCGAGTGTTCCTCCTGAAATAACTTCCGAGGAATTCCTGATGAATTCCGAGAAACTGCTAGAGAAACTTCCGAGGGACTCCTGAGGCAAATTTCTGAAGAAACTTCCGATGGAATCTATAAAGGAATGTTCGAAAAAAATGATTTTTGAAATTTATGAAATAAACTCATGTCGACTCCACGCCGCCGCGTTGCGCTCCCAATGCCGGTCATTACAGAATCTGACCGCTTTCAATGAGTTTCACGGATTTAGCTGCAGCAAAGTGGCGGCTTTGCGGATGATAGCCGCCAGCAACGATGACGTAATAACATATTCGGCTTTTTGTAGCGATTCGCAGTTACTGGTTAATGTTGATATCACTACGCTCACCTGCGTATAGGGATGAAACGATATCACTAAGGATACTTTTTACTTCAAGTATCGAATAAAAGTATCGATACCACTAAAGTATCGAATTAAAAGTATCGATATCTACTTGTATCATATGAGTACTCATCAATTCGAAGTAAATTTATTTTGTCATTTATATTTTACTCAAGTAGTTATTCATAATTTATGTTGGATGAAACACTGAATAGTGGAAGGTTTACACTTTCCATTACTATTTGTCCATCGGTTTTACAATTAACTTATCTCGATAGTGTAAAAAAAGCGAACACATTTTAGATTATTATTATTCATTTCTTTATTTGGTAGGCTTGTGTTTCTTAACCGCTACTGTGTGTGATTCACTGTGGTATTCTTGCATCAGAATCCACATAGAATCTATTTTAGATATTTATTATTGTTATCATTCTGGGTCCATTGTCCATTTTACATTTCGGATCCAATTGCTCGATGCATTGTTCGGTTGCTCTTATCCGGTTACGTTGGAGGAATGCCTGAGAAGAACAATTTGTCAGTCGTCATTGGGCAGCCGTGTTGGTAAGATGCGTACCCAAAACGCCACTGTTTTGGCTGCACCTCCGGCGACTGACAAGGCTTGTATAGGGCGGAATCGAACCCATGATCGTCCGCTTATGAGGCGAACGTAGCCAACTACGCTACGGAACCCCTAACACATTTTAGATGTGTTGATTTAAATCATTATATTTAAAGTTCCCATTTTTTAATTCTTTGTTCATATAGACGTAAAATTCTGAATAATTAGAAACAGCTGCAAATTAGTGCAGATCCAATATTACCCAAGATATTTGCGTAATTTATTATCGACTTTGAGGAAATTCGGAAGGATTGTCACAAAAAGTGTTACAGAAAAACATGTCATAAGATAATATTTTATTGAATTCACTACTTTATTGTACCTTTGACAGATACGTATTTCAACCTCAACGTAGGGCCCTATAGTCTTCAGTGTCTCGTACTGACTCGACTTAGGTACAATAAAGTAGTGAATTAAATGGAATATACAAACTCGTCTTATGACAAGTAAATACATTCCACTAAAGTTTAAAATAATGTTTCTTAGCAAAAATAAATACTTGAACGTATTTATTCGATTTAAATACTAGCATTCAAAAGATTCTTACGAAAAAATATGAGTGTTTCTATTCAAGTTATATTATAAACTTAATAGATTTTGAATTGAGTACCAATTGATTCAACTATCAATTCGATAATTACTTGGTATCGGTATAAAAGTATCGATTCCAAAAGTACTTGGTATCGAATCACATCGAGTATTTACCATTACTTGTATCGATTCATCCCCACTGTACATGATGTGAACGGATGACGCCCAGCGAAGCAGCCTCTCTGCAGCTTGGGTCCTTATTCGGGTACATCCAGGAGTTTTTTTCCTATATGGGTATGATGAGATATGCCAATCAGACCTGGAACGTGCCTCGAAATATCCAGAGACGAGGTCCGCATGACTCTAATCCTGCAAAAATTCCACACATTTTATTGGCAAAAATCCATTAATTTAATTCATGATTCTATAAGGCACACATAACCACTCCACGCGAAGTACAAATATAATCTATAATCAAATAAAATGTATGTGTGGTCTCTAATATGCAAAATATTGAATATGTGGTACAAATTGAATATTTGGGTCCCAAATGTAAAAAATTATGTGGACAAATATATTCAATATAAATATTTTTTTGGTATATCTAGCGGTATGCGCGGCACACGTAACCGAGTGTTCTATTTTCCTCATATTTATTGTTAACCAAACAAAGAGTTTGGTCGTAGTCCAACGCGATCGGTAGTGTCCGTGACGTTTCCTTAGTTTTTTTTACAATTCGGTTGAAAATTTTTATTTAACATTATTGCGAGAAAATAGAATTGAACGAGGGTCCGACGGTCGACTGTCGGAAAGCGGTTCGCAAACGTCAAATCACATGATGCACGGAAAATAATGTTGGTAGATTTTTCGTGAATGTTGATTATTGAAATCAAAGAAAAATAAATTTTAAACGATGTTACATGCCATATATTTTAAATAACCTTTTTGGTACTTTCTAAGGCATTTCGAACACAGTGATTTTGAAAACATTTTAGATTCCGAATATTCTGATATCTAATATCAACACTTTTCGCACAGTGATATCATTTGAAGTTTCCGACACTCAGTCTTTCTTCTTCTTTGCCTGCAAAATTAGAAGTTTTCGTTCTCCAATAGTTTTCTGTGAGGTGAAACAATTCAACATCAAGAGAAATGAGGCCGCTGAAGAAACGGCTGTGATTCTCTGCTCGGACATCTTAGATGACTGAACGCGTTGTGTGAAATGGTTTTTCAGCCAATTTGGTGTCACAGCTTTGATAGAAGAAAGTTCAGAAGATTGAAATGTTCAATCGATATAGTGAACGACACCGACTCTGGGACATCATGGCGCAGGTAACGCGAAACGTCAGCTTGCCGATTCAGGAGCGTCGCGTTTGTTGGAGGACTGATACCATCAAAGGTAATAAGATGTCCCTGATCGAAGGCGATAGCAATGACCAGTCATCGGATGCGATTCAAAACAGGAGCAAAGTGGACGCAAATGGGCAAATTTAATCGGTGAGGACGTTCTAGTTATTTTATGCTAATCAAATTGTTTGATACTAAATACGCATAGGGCATCGTTTGCTATTGCGCGATACTGTGGGAGTCCCAGGTATCCGGTTCAACTTTAGCTAGCAACGTGGCTCTTCGACCTTCTACGCCCTGAGTAGTTAGTAATGAATAAGGCGTCCTTGTGATGTTTTGTTGTACCTGCTGTGAATAGCTAGTACATTCCATTCCCTACACTTCCAAGACTCCTTTCAGCAGGAGTGAATCCTCTTTACAGTACTAGTATTCGAACAAAAAGGGACCATTACGGAGCATGAGATTTGATCAATATTCGTAGTACAATTGTTCAACGCCCTGGTTGGGTGAGTGATAGAGGATGACAAAACATTTATTGTTAACCAAACAAACGCAAACTCTCTTTCAATGTTGATTAAAATAGATCATTGAGTATGGTTGATCGAGTCCAGAAATACCTCCCAGGATCTTTCCTTAGCACTTTGTATTCGGTGATTCATTTCTTGATGCGTCTCTGTTCACTGTTGAACGAATGATTGGGATTTGGGAGGAGCCTCCCAAATGCATGGAAGCTTTCACTACTTGTCGCGTCTCCTCCGACCCGTTATAGCGGAGAGCTTTGCACCTGGAACTGCAGTTAGTTTAGGTGACAGTACCAAGGGTTACTTAGATAAGATAAGAATAACAGGTAGGTTTGAGAATCTAAGTCTAGGTTCAGATACTCATACCGCCCATGATCCTTGTAATTGACTATAACAACCATTCCAAATTTCGAGTTTTGACTTACTTACTACGGTATACAACCACTGTAATATCATACGTTGTATGTCCAAGCCTCTCTCTAAGGTGTCAACGTGGAACATGTTTCAGATTCGCGATATTTGACCCTCAATCATCTCAAATACATGCGAAAGTGCAATGGTTGATACGTCAAATTGAAATCATGGCGTACATTTCCAATCATAAATATGCGAGTCTTTTTATATTGTAGAAGGAGGTGGGGGAAATGATTCATCATATAGAGTCCGTAGTCCCACTAAAGTTTGTTCACTTTTTGATTGGTAAGAAGATAATTCGGAAGGTGAATTAGCAAGATCGTGGTTTGACGAGGGAAACTCATAGCTAGGAGTTGACAGTCAAATATCCCAGGCGACGAGGAAGAGTGTTGTTGCTCGAAGATTGGCTAAGTGTCTTGAACAGGCCTCACCTGACCTGGGGAGGCTTCTCTGGCTGTTCGGAAGGATGAAAAATACCCTGAAGAAAATCACTGAGCTACATAAAAAAAGTTGGAATTCGGAGTCTTACCACGCCAGTTGGGTGTTGTCTGGGGTGAGCTAAACATTCTGACCTGTGGAGAATGTCTATACGATCTATTTCATTGCTATGTTCTTATTTTATGAATGACCTATTTAGATTTAGTATTGTGTAAGTACAGCAAAAGTTCACTTTTAATTCAGCTGATACTTTTGAAAATTTGGTTTACCGGTCCCTAGTAGGTGGTGAATGTTTTGATTGCGCGCTAATTTGTATTGGCAGATAAATTTAACTCAATATGGACTTGAATGATTATAAAAGTTGTTATTTTATTGCATGTAATATTCAAAACACAGAGTTGAACTGAAACACATATGTATGAGTTGAAGACCACTTCGAGAACATGAAAAAATTCATTATACAGAAAGTTTACCTTCGCCTTATGACAGCATCGGATATTATCTACGTTACTGCCATTCTTATGACCCTGAATGACCTCCAGGAAAAATCTCGTGCATGGTGTACGCGATGACTCCGGTAGACTCTGAGTCGCATTCGTGCGTAGCTATGACTTTCCGAACACCATAACCTCCAGACCAGTTTCTTTCCGCAGCAGGCAACCGGATCTTATTTACTTTTAATGTGATGCGACGGGAGCGAGCTGACGTCGGGAGCTCGAAGCGCTCCCGTTGACAGGGAAACGATGTGGATTGTATATGTCGGGTCTTGTCTCTGGCTGCGATGCGACTGGTAATCTGCTTGCTGTATCTGCATCATACCGATACAAATAGACGTCAGAAATGGTGGCTCACTTTGCCGGGTGATGGATAATGAAAGCGAAACACATCTTCTCACCCTTGGCACATTGAATGGAGAGAGAACGGAAACTCGAGTCGAAGGTAATCTCACGCACGTGGCAGCAATTCCAGTTTTTCATTTTTTAGACGAAATCATAAGTCGAGCCACTTCAAGCACAAGGCGACAGCTAGTCAATCAGAAATGTTAGCGGCGGGAACCAGTTAAAAATCCGAAACAGTCATCGGACTGAGAAATTGAATTTTTCTACGAGCTGTAAGCGAAACCCTACTTACGTTAAAATATTTTGTTTATAAAACTAAAGAAGAGCCCAGCAAACACAAGATCGAATATTATAGTGTATATATAGTGTATAAAGTGGAGGCCATATACGCAAGCAAAATTCTGTGTGAAACGGGAGGAATGTGCGTGTTGGCTGGGAAATCAGTGGAACAAGTAGCTACTTATATGAAATGTTAAGAACATTTATTAGCCCTGGATAAGTTTTCAGAACCAATTTTGTTAACCTAGCAATACGTAACCAACGAAGCATTGATTCCATGAGAAAAATAACTTCAACGGCTCTCAGGAAGTTTTTTGATAAGCAAGGATGTTGTCGATAATTTAGTAATCTGCATTTCATCATTTAGGAGTATGTCAATAACACATTCCAGAGGCTTAATTTAAAAATGCGTTGTATTGTGAACTTCTAGTGTAAAGGTTTTTCTACAGCTCTGTCTAACATTTCGTTCGTTGAATTTCACTAATAACGGAGCTAAAGCGCTAGTAGCAGTAACTTGTACCAAATGGTTGAAATTTTGTGATCATTTAGTATAAGTTTCTGCGACTAGTGCCTGTTAATAGTAGAATTCAAACATTGACATCTTCGCACTAGAAGTTCGCCATACAGCACATTTTAAAATGTAGCCTCTGGAATGAGTTATTGACAAACTACTAAATGATCGAACTCAGATTACTAAATGATCGATAACACTCTAGTTGATAAGTATGTGGAAAATACCATCATCACCCGGGACTTTCATATTTTTAAATTTTCTAGTAATAGATCTCACTTCATCCAAATTAATTTCCAACGAGGGGTAAAAACAGTCTCTTTATTGAGAATCCGCATGACCTGGTCCCCAATTGGACTAGTAAGACCCAGACTAAAATTATGCACACTCTCAAACTGATGGGCCGGTTTTTGAGCCTTTTCGCCATTTGTTAATGAATATTTATTTCCCTGTTTAAGCGCTGGAATTGGCTTTTGAGGTTTTTTTTAAAAGAATTTTTGGTAATTTTCAAAAGGGTTTCGAACTGGGATCCAACTTTGAGACATTATTTCCAAAGTTGGTATTTCTCAGAATAGCGAATCATATTTTAAATTAATTTTGCAAATCACGCCAAATAACTTTCAAAGCGGGATCGCAAGTTCATTGGTATTGCCTTCGCCCCACAATTTTAATACGGATCAGTAGCTGAAGATCACCGTCAATAATAATGGAGTTGAATTTAATTTCGCATTTAAGAATTGCAATGCCTCTGGCTTCGACAATTAAGTTTGTCAAAGATACGAGAGCATTATCAAATCACTTTTGGTATTGTGAAGAATATCAACATCAAAATTTCTATCAGTATACGTTTTATATAAATCTCAATCAGCTCTATGATAATTGAAAGTAGAGCCGATTGGATTATTAAGGGCTTCTTGAAAGATTTCAAACATCACAGGAAGGTGATCAGAGTCAAAGTCAGCATGAGTTACCAATTAGCCACACAGCTGACTTGAATCAGTTAAAACTAAATCAATTGTAGAAGGATTTCGACTGGAAGAAAAATAAGTTGGCCCATTGGAATATTGAATAGCTTAATATCCCACGGAACAATCTTCAAATAAAATTTTATAATTGGAATTGCTTTGAGTATTATTCCATTAACGATGTTTTGCATTGAAGTCACCAATTACGGAAAATGTGGATTTGTTGCGAGTTAGAATTTGAAGATCAGCTCTCCACAAATTCCTTTGCTGCCCATTGCACTGAAAAGACAAGTAAGGAGCAATAAAAGAGAATTGTCCAAAATTTGTTTCAACAGAAACTCTCAAGGTTTCAATAACTTATATATCCAACGATCTTAATTTGATCATTTCAATTAGAATTCCGTCGAATCCTTTTATGATTCATGCCATTCTCATGTCATTAAAATAGTTTGAGTACCTCTAAAGGACTATTGTTGCAAACAGTGCTGAAACCGTCGCAGCCCAAAATACCACAGTAGCGACGAGTTGTAGTATCGTCACTGCTATTCGTCGCAACGTCTATTACGCGCATATAATTGGCTTTCATCGAGCAACCAAATCGTCATGACGACATTGAAGCACGATGACTTCAAATTTTATTCTCCAAGCGGCAGTTGCCATGCGAGGATTTCTTTTATATTTTTGTAATAATGAATTTGAGGTAACCTATTCGATATTCGCTTTCTTCATACGACGAGAATTACTATTGTCAGTCCTGATTGCAAGGGTGTTATTATTCAAATTCGTGAACATGTAAACATGTTTGGTAAAATTAGGTAAGCGGTACAAATCCGTTAAATTAAAAGATGTTCCGCCAAACACCGCCAGTGGTAATCTTCCTCTAAGTTTATTACCTCTATTGCAAAATTGCCTAAACTCCCCTCAAGACTTTCAGTGGAGTTATTTTTTCGGACAGCGCAACGATGTTCCGCCATTTTTAACACAACACTTTTCTCAACCGCCTTTTTTTCTGACTCAACTACAATCCTGAACTGAACTTCAATCGCAAACTTATATCTTTCCTAGTTGGCAACTTTTCACCGCTCAAAAACCGGCACAAACAAACCGCAAAATATAAAATAACTGGCGCTCCATGCGGTTTCAAGCTGGCACAGCCCCTGAAAGTATGCAGCCGATCTCGAACAACGTTGGCGGCAGGTGCAAACACAACACTGGTGCACTGTGGGAAAAATCAAAGAAATGATAATATTCAGTTTTATAAGCTCAGTAGTGTGGTTTCATGCAATTTACTTTTTTTTTTCTAAAAAAAAGGGAGAATCCTCCTACATTTAATTTTCTGACCTTGAAAACTAACAAAAATAACAGATGTCCAAATCTGATATGTATGCTTCCAACACAGGCGCCTATTGGTATTCTGTCCCATAGTGCGCCGTCCATCGGAATCCATCGGAGGAATGCCGTGAAACTCTTCGTTCGAGCTCGGAAGCCCATCCCGTCACAGATATGTAGGGATTTTTTTTTCTTTCTTGGAATAAAACTTTTTTTCGCCGAATTGTTCACCGGAACTGCTTCACATTCGGTGGTTGTTAGCCCAACCAGAAACAGAGAAAAAGTTGGTGGGACTGCTTGCTGCGTGTAGTTCTAAAGTTCGGTTGGAATCGAGCGAGAATGCCAATTTCGTGCAGCTGCTGGAACGTCGGAAAGCCGGAAGGCGCTTGCGTCCGAGAGTGAGTTAAATCGGAATACAAACAAAGTTTCCCACTGTGCGAACAACTGCCGGGGTTGATATTCAAATTCCTCTATTCGGTCGCCAGGGGTTTGCAACAGATTAGGTATTTTTGGACTTCGATTTTGATTACAATGATGACTTCTATTCGTGAACTATGTATGTATGAAAAATAGATACAAGACTTGTCTTGACTTAGAATTGACTAAGACTTGATTTACATCTGAGTTTGGATTTTACTTTAATTTTTACTTTAACTTGAACTTGAATGTAAATTGAATTGAGTTTGACTTAGAACTTGTTCTCAAAGTAATTATTCACGTGTATGTAGCGCAACTTGGAAACCACCGTTTCTGATACAGCACCGATCTTTGCAACCAACCACCGTTCGTTGGTTCCACCACATGGCAATGGCGCACATCTGCTAGATTTCATAAAATATAGACGCGAAAATGGGGATTAGTTGCCAAATGGAGAACACACCGACACACCCACGTTAGTTCCGAACTTGGCTTTCTTCTTGCCAGTGCAGCTCGACCTCAACCAACGGAGTAGTTGTTCAAACAGATTGAGAATTAGTTTGAATGAACGACGAGCGAATAATGCGGATGGGTGATGGGAAAACTAATTTTTCGCTTTCTGGTGTTGGCTTTCCCAGGGAGTTGCACTTGCACCAACTGATCCCTACGGCGCGGCGTGCACAGCTTTTCCGTTGAATGGTTCGCTCATTTTCGATTTCGCACATAAAACGATAGACGTGTGATGCGAAGCTGTTGCAGGAAGTGGGACTGAAGGGAAACAGGAACGTGCGTAGGTTGAGTTATGGTTTGTCTTTATATCAAAACTTCATTTGTGAGTTGTGAGACACAGCTTTTATAGTTCCGTACTCCGCCAGTGATCCAGGATATCCCTCTGAACGGCATAAAGTCCGACTACTACTATTTATGTTGGTGCCAATGATGGCGGATTAGAATCGGAGAACTCCCCAGTTGGTCGTGAATTTTTTCCATCTATCTTTTCGCTTATTCACACATTCCGACGCCCACCACAATCCACCGTCAGTCAGCTTCTGTGCGAGTCAAGGTTGCACAACCAGCAAACATTCGCCGCTTTTGTGTAAAAGCTCTGCAAAGCGACCGTCGGTTTGTGTGTCCCCACGGATCCGCCCAATTCGTTGTAATTACGGACCATCAACCGCTCAGCGGGGATTTACTTTTCCAAATAAATTCATTTCACAGTGAAAACACAAAATAGGTTCCAGCGCAAATAATCCATTACCGGAAAGTGAGCCATTCATCTTGAGGGATATTTATTTCGAAAAATCCCTTCGGTTTATTTCTTTTACTGCCGGGGAAAATCTCATTTATCGTTTCGGTTTTGAGATGTTCAGTCAGGCCCAACTCATCGATCCTGGTCGGAGCAAGGAAGTTAAGTGAAACAACAATTAGGTCAATTTATGGATCACTTGCTCCCAAGCGCAAGCATCGCATTGCCTACGGAACGCCACCCCATATTTGCTTTGTACAGGCAGGTGGCCATTCCATAAATGAACTCCCCTATTCAACTGGTTCCACTTCAAGGATATTTTCCAGTTTCTTGTTGCCGGAGGCCGCTAGCACTTTGCGTCAAGATGTTTCTCCCAATAAATACCGGGTTCGATCCGTTCATACTGCAGGATCAGCTGAACTGTTGCAGCTCGGTGTTTCTTCAGCTTCGGTCCGAAAGCAGAACCCCAGATGCAACTCCCGAGCGACTAATTTCCCGATCAGTAAAAGCCAATTAATTAGTGCGATTACCTGTTCGGATATAAATTGCACTACACTAGCCTTCTCCCTCGGCTATTTCCCGTGTTGCTCGGTGCATCCAGTGGACGGTGGGCGGTGGTGCGGTGATGTCGCTCGGAATCGATTTTAACCAGCGCAGCACAGCACAACCGGTTGGGTCATCTTAAAATGCGAGTTGAACAAATGGGAAAAGAAATTGAACGCCAATGATTGGGCAGTAAATGGAATGACCGTTTTCGAAGTTTATGTCTTGCGTTCCGGACCAACAGCATTGCGCGGACAGGAAGTTCACTATAGAAGAAGGAAATTGGTTCACATTTCGTATTCATGAGATGGGTGTTGAACTGCTGGACTTATCCGTTTTCATCCTTCCGACAGTGCTGTGACGAGCAGGTACGTGATTTTGGAAGGATGCATTGGAATCTACCGTAATAGACATTATTTTTGTTGCTGTACCTAAGTTTCCACATTCTTTCAACCTCTAGTCACTTTTTGGCCAAAACTAATGAAATAATTATTATTAAAGAGTTTTAAGAATAGTTTTAATATTTGCTATATGTGGTAGCAAGTATAGTATCGCCAGTATTTTGTTACAATATACAAAGTTTTATATCATTAGTGAGTGTCAGTTTATCCAGAAAATCATGTTCGTGCATTGACTACCACAGCTGATCTCGATTGATTGTGTCATATGCGGTATTGAAGTAGATGAATATGTATATGATGTGTGGGCACGTTGTCTTGAGTCGACATCTTTTTAGTAGCTGGCGTATTGCGGACACCGTGGTAGAGCGTTCACCCATGAGTCCCGCCAGGTACTATCCCACGAATTCTTGCTATTTGTGTTTGCCGACAACACCTTTAATCCACTTTCTGGCAAAGCTTCATCCTCTTAAATATTGGTAATTACCAGTACAGCGAGTGCGCTGTTCAATGGCTCATCACCGTGTTTAAGTACACCCAACCAGTGGATTTAGTATTTTCTTTCAATCGTACTCATTAGAGTGATTCAAATTTTGACTGTTTTGTCCCCCGATGCTTAAACGATTGCATTTACCATTTTAATAATGCTCCTGAAGTTTTAGCAAATTTGGATGCAATTTGAGTGAGCACGCTCAGTTTGAAGTCTGTATGAAAATTACTATGCAATAGTAACAGTAAGCATCGGCAAGCGAAAAAGTCTAAATTTGAATCACTCTAGTGTTCATGCTTAATTCTGTATTGAAACCTCCAAAACCTGTAAAAAAAATAATCTTGGCATAATGTCGCATACAGATCCTAGTGGGCTTCGTGGCCGTGCGGATAGTGTCAATTCCCGTCACGATAAGGAGGATAATTTTCGTGGTCCATTGAGTGTTGTGTCCTGTCCGTTGTCCCATGCTAGGTGTTAAGTGTTCAGTCTGTACGCCTCTAGTCGAAGAGGGTGTTCCTGTCTTTTTTATACAGGAACTCAATTCTTATGACTTCACGAAATGTTTGAAAAACTTTGAGCTTTAATACAATATAGGTATGTAGGTATAGGTCTTTTTGCAGATGTTGGTAGGTTTTTAATAAAATTAGTTATAATAAAATCGAACATCCGCTAGTTAGATTCATCTCTTTTTTTTTCCAAGTTCGTTTATTTGGTAGGCTCAGGCGTGTATAACACTTTACGGAGCCATGGTTCTTTGTGATATATACAATCAATATCATTTTACTATACAGTTAATAAGAGAGGGGAAGGAGCCAGCGTACTCGTGGTGACTCGAGGTTAGTTACAATGTTTAAGGATGGACGGGGCTTAAGATTTGGGATCAGGAAATTTTAGCTTATCATCCGGACATTTGGCGTCAGGGACAATGTGGCGGGTCGTCGTGCTCGATGAATGGTTCGCCTGGGAGCATCTTCCCGATGGCAAAGGCTATGGGGCTCTACGGAACAAAAAGGCAGAGACTAAACGAGAAAAAAAACTTTGAAGAAAGAAAAAAAAAACAAAGTATTAGATTTTGATGTCAGAAATACAAAAGGAAACTATAAATGACCTGCATATAGACAACATCACGGTCTCCCAAAACACCTCGAACTTCCCTGAAGAGTTGTTTACCTCGGGCCACAAGGGTGTCCAATAATTGTTCTCTAGAGGAGTCATTTTTCCGAGCAGGACCAAACTACGTGATCGATGTCATCATAACCGGCTCCGCACCTACATAAGTAGCTATCGACAAGGTTTATTCTGTACAGATGTGCGTTTAGTGAATAGTGATTGGACATAAGTCTCGACATCACGCGAATGAAGCCTCGACTTAAGTCCTCACCTCTGAACCACGCTCGCCCAGAAACATTTGGAACTATGGAAAATAGCCACCGTCCAAGTTCATTTTGTGTCCAATTCCTTTGCCAACTTTGAAAGAGTACTCTGACGGACTAATGGGGAAAAACTCGTTGCTCGAGAATTGTCTATCATAAACCCCACCTTCCTGTGCGCGCCCACCTTTGCCAGCGAGTCTGCCTTCTCATTTGCCGTAGATTGAGCAGTGAGATGGGACCCAAACAAAGGTAATCTTGAATGATCTTTCGACCAAAACACGCATCTGCTCTCTTATGTTTGTAAGAAAGTAAGATGCGTGTAACAGGTTTCATCGACCAGAGTGCCTCGATAGAACTAAGACTATCCGAGAAGATGAAATAATGGTCTACAGGCTGATTGGAAATTATCCCCAAAGCGAAGTTAATTGCTGCCAGCTCAACAACATAAACCGAACACGGTTCCTGGAGTTTTTGGAAGGTGGTTGAAGTTACATTAGAAAACACCGAAGCCAGTGGATCCGTTGATGCGAGAACCATCAGTGAAATATCTGTTGTTGCAATTGACATGTTCATATTTTTCAGAAAAAGTGAGGAATAGATATTTGTCGAAGATGATCTGGTATTCCTTGAATAGCATGTTTCATGGACAGATCGTATACAATTGAGGAACTGTCGTTGGTGAAGTGAACTCGAGGGGATTATAACACGGAAGACAAAGATCTGACGATATGTAGTTGAGATAAACTCTCAGGAATCTTGAACGACAAGTTAGTTCAAGCATATTATCGAAGTTATCTAGAACAAGTGTGTTACTTGTTCCACATTTGATGAGTATTCTAAGTGAGAGCTCCCAGTAACTTTAAGAGTGACTCCAGCAAGCACCTCCAGGCTCATGTTATGCGTTGAATGCATGCAGCCAAGGGCAATACGCAAACAACGATACTGAATTCGTTCCAATTTGATCAGGTGGCAATCAGCTGCTGAGAGGAAGCAGAAGGAGCCATACTCTAAAACAGAGAGAATAGTCGTTCTATAGAGTTTGATGAGGTCTTCCGGGTGAGCACCCCACCATGTTCCGGAGATAGAACGTAGAAAATGGATCCTTTTCCGGCATTTTTGTATCAAATACTCAATGTGGAGCTTCCAGGTACATTTAGAATCAAACACGACCCCAAGGTATTTAGAAGATAAAGATTGGTTGATGTCATTATTCAACAGCTTGAGTTTCAGTTGAGCAGGATACCGCTTCTTAGTAAACACAACCAATTGAGTTTTTTGCGGTGAAAACTCAATCCCTAAATGTCCGGCCCAAACAGTCAGATTATCCAGGGTACTTTGCAATGGTCCTTGCAAGACAGCTGCACATGGACCTCTTAGAGAGACCACGGCATCACCTGCAAGTTGTCTGAGCGTGCATTGTCCTTCCAAACAATTGTCAATATCTTTAACATAGAAATTATAAAGCAAGGGGCTTAAACACGAACCTTGGGGAAGGCCCATGTAGCTATTTCTGGAAGTTGTCAGAGTGCCAAGTGTGAAGTTCATTTGTTTTTCTGACAACAAATTGTACAAGAAATTATTCAAAATAACGGGTAATCCACTACTGTGCAGATTGCCTGACAGTACTTCTATGGAAACTGAATCAAAAGCGCCCTTAATGTCCAAGAATACTGAAGCCAATTGCTCCTTGTGCGCAAAGGCCAGTTGTATATCTGAAGAAAGCAACGCTAGACAATCGTTTTGTTCCTTTCCCTTTTCGAAATCCAAACTGAGTATTTGAAAGCAATGCATTTTCTCCGCCCCAATGGTGGCCTCTTGACAGGTCCTTTTTCTCCAATAGTCTTCTCATGCATGATAGCATGGCAATCGGTCGGTATGAATTGTGATTAGACGCTGGTTTTCCAGGCTTTTGAATAGCTATTACTTTCACCTGTCGCCATTCAGGTGGCACAATGTTGTACTCCATGAAACAGTTGAACAGGTCAAGTAATCGTCTTTTTGCGATATCTGGGAGGTTTTAAGAAGATTGAATTTGATGTTATCGCATCCCGGAGCAGAGTTATTCGATGAAAGAAGAGACATAGAAAGTTCCAGCATTGAGAATGGTCCACCCAAAGAACCGGGATCAGTGACTGATTCTCGAAATAGCAGTTCTGCTGGTACGGAATCTGGACAGACCTTTTTTGCGAAGTTGAATATCCATCGATTGGAGTATTCTTCACTCTCGTTGGTGGAAATGCGGTTCCGCATGTTGCGGGCCGTTTTCCAAAGTGTTGTCATTGAGGTTTCTCGTGATAGTCCCTCGACAAAACGTCGCCAGTAGCTACGTTTTTTTGCCTTGAGAAGATTTTTGAGCTTTCTTTCGAGCCTCAAATACTCTTCAAAAAGCTCGGACCTTCCGTGTTTACGGAAGGCCTTGAACATCAGATTTCTCAGAATACAACTTAGTACATTCATCATCCCATCCAGGAGTGGCTGGTCTTCTTATGACAGATGTACTTGGAACGCGTCGTTTCTGAGCTTCTAGTGCGCTTTTTGAATCAACTCAGTAAGGAATCGATATTCATCCAAAGGTGGAAGAGTATCAGTTGATTCAATACCAATTTTACCGCCGATGCAAATTTTGGCCAGTCAATGTTTTTCGTGAGGTCGAAAGGAACATTAACTGGCTCAGATTGTTGATAGCTACTTTTAATTGTGGTAACTATCGGCATATGATCACTACCATGGGGATCTTGAATTACCTTCCACGTGCAATCTAATGATAGTGAATTTGAACATAAAGACAGATCAATACGGCTTTGTTGACCATTTGGTCCTATTCGAGTTACTTCACCAGTGTTCAAAATATTCAAATTGAAATCGTCACACAAATCATAGAAAATAGGCGCTCTATAATCGTCATACGTTTCGCCCATCCAATACCATGTGCGTTCATATCACCCAATATCAATACTGGAGATGATAGGAGGAGACTGCGCTCCAAAAATGTCGACGATTAATAGAGGCATTTGGAGGAATGTACACTGAAGCTATGCAAAGATCTTTATTCTTCACATTTACTTGGCATGCGACGATTTCTAAGCCGGGAACAGTTGGAATAGAATTCTGTAGAAGGAGTAGCATTTTGATCCCAAAAGAACGCCACCATAATGATCATCCCGATCTTGGCGAATAATGTTAAAATCGTGGAAGTTGATTTCATCTTCAGAAGAAAGCCATGTTTCACAGAGTGCAAATACATCGCAATCGGAATTGCGAATCAAAAACTTGAACACGTCTAATTTATTTTTCAGACTGTGACAGTTCCACTGCAGCACAGTGATTGTATCTTCGGTGTTGGCCGTATTATCCATCGAAAGATACAATTTCTGCAAGAAGGGGCCATGAAACAGTCAATTGCTTCAGATAACTTTCAACTGTTGGAATAAAGAGGTCAATGATTGGCCTCAATGAATTCGGAATATTGAACAAGTTAAAAAACGGTCCACAAAGGTCCTTAAAGGAGATCAATCCTCGCTTGGACGGAATACTTTTCTAGAAGTGCGAATTTGTTTTTTCTTTTCGTTGATTCTCCTAGCCGGATGTTTCTTCGAAACATCAGTTTAAACAATGGCAGAATGTCTTACTGCAACTAGGATCAAACGAAGCAGTAGGGACAGATTGCTTCGGGATTTTAAATAAACCCCCATTACCTTCAGATTTTGGCAAGCTTTTATGGATGACTTTTGTTCTCTTACGGCGCGATCCAGGGCAAGACGGTTGCTTCCTCTTTTCGGGCACGTGTACCTCCGCAGAATCATCCATGTCGGCTGCGTCAGAGTCCAATTCGTCAATTGATATGGAATCATAATAATCACTTACACGAACGGTGGCTGAAGTAGCAGTCGATGCAGTGGCTGTGGCGGATGTGTCTTGCGACCTAACCATTTCCGCATACGACTGCTTGGAGCGCTGTACCAACGAGCGCTTCACTTTTTGGGTGCGCTTTTTGTACACCGGGCATTCTTGCAAACCATGGGGAGGGTTCAAACCACAATAAGCACATTTTGTTGCTTGTTGCTGGCAGAACTCCTCGCGATGTCTTTCTGAGCATTTGCCACAACGTGGTTTGTTGTCCTAAAACTCGGCAGTGTGACCAAGTTGTTTGCAGTTGGTACAATTGAATACCCTTGGCACAAAAGACGCACCGGAAACAACATATTTTCTATATCGACATACTTTGGAAGCATCGAACCGGCGAATGTCACCCGAAGCGAGCCTGACTTGGAATAAACCTTTTTGCCATCTACCGTGGCTGCTGAATGCAATTCCTTGCAGTCCAGAATATCCACGGTAGATTGCAGGGCGTTCTTTAGGCGACCTTTCCCTGCAAGCACATCCTTGCAAGTCAAGCTCGCTGCGTTGATTACGCCTTCTATCTCGACCTCCCGCGAGGGCACATAAACTAAATATTCAACATTGTACGCCCTGTCGCCAGCAATTTCATTCGCCACCTGGTATGTAGGTGCGGTGATGCGTAGTTTGTTCCTGTTGATTTGGCTGAATTCAAGCTTCGTAAAACGACGCGTCAAATCTCGTTTTATGCCCAGAAAATCTAGGCTCTTCACTTTCTGCCGAAAGTAAACAACCCAAGGCCCAGGCGAAGCCGCATGGTACAATCGTGTGCGCCCTGCATCTTTTGGAGGCCCATTGCCTTCCACAGTCTCCGTCTCCATTCTCACCCCGCAAGGTGGAAGGATGATTTTGCTTATGTTAACTTAAGACTAATAGCTAATCAGAAAAAAAAACTTAAAAAAAACTAATTTTATTTATTCTATCAGTCCCACTCCGAATCAAGCAGATGGGAGAACAATAAAAATGTTTCTACTTATCTGCCCCTGCTGCTGTAGATAGCAGCAGTAACAATAGCCTGCTTCACTGGCGTCGCCAGAAGCAGCTACTTCACTCGCCGACAGCGATCGCCTTGGATCCGTAGGTAGGCACCACACAATAGACTCGCACTACCGAACACAATCCGCGATGAGACACAGCACACACGTCTGGCTCGTTCGAACTATCGGCACGGAATGAAGATTCATCTCTATTGGTGGTTGATTAACCCAAGAGCTTTTGTTGTTTTTCAGCCGCCCAAGCCCCTTTTTGGATTTCCTGTAGAGCTGCTTCAAGATTCGTCACTATAGCGCCCTCGTTCTTTGCCACATAAGACTAAAATAAAAACTCCCCCTGTAAAATTAAAAACTTTCCTTAAAAAATGAAAAACTGCTTGTAAAGAAATCAGGATGAAAGGATGAAAGCAATAAATAATTGTAAAATTTCTCTAAATAATGCAAAATTTGCATAAATAATATGAAATATGATAGCTCTATGGGGCTTTCCTTAGCCGTGCGGTAACATGCGCGACTACAAAGCAAAACCATTCTGAAGGTGGCTGGATTCGATTCTCCGTCCAGTATAGGAACTTCTCGGTTTGGCAATTTCCTCGACTTCCCTATGGGCATAAAAGTATTTTTGTGTACCGTTTTGTCTCAAATTCCGAACAGAGTCATATTCCGAACACTCAATATATGAATATTTATCTGAAATATTACGGTAGTATTGCATAAATAAACGAGTTTTCACGCCAGGCGTACGGAATAAGGAATTAGAATTATCCTACACTGTGGAGGAAGGGTCGTTTGGCCGAATGTCACTAGGCCGAAAAGGTAATTTGGCGAAAGGGTAATTTGGCCGAAAGAATCATTTCGTTGAATGGGTCATTTGGCCGAAAGGGTCATTTGGCCGAATGGGCTGTTTGGCCGACAGAGCCATTTGGCCGAAAGGGTCATTTGGCCTAATAGGTCATTTGGCCGAAAAGGTCTTTCAGCCGAAAGAGTCATTTGGCCGGAAGGGTCATCTGGCCGAATAAGAAATTTGGCCGAGCTTGAGCTTGAGCTTGATTGACTGCTCGTAGTTACTACTCCATTATGACCAGATCAGCTTTTCTTGCACAGGGAACCAACAGATGTTTGCTTGGGACAAGCTCACATCTTCAATGTACAAGTACTGGTGATCTCATTTGTAAGGTCAGGTCATACTGGCGCCTGCCACGTCAGAATGCAAGTCAATGTAGGGAAGGGGGAGGAAATGATGATGCAATCACTCGCCCACTGCAAGCCGAATATACCTCTGCACTTGCCACGAGTTCATGCGGAATTTGTTGGAATTTTTGGGCTAGGTTCGAGAGGCAGAGGTCCGTCTTGGTTAACGAGCTGCCAATATGATAGATAGGAGAAAGCAACTGATGGAATTTCTAATTGGATGTTTGGAAACGCGCTTTATAGTTCATTTCCAATTCTAGCAGATTACTGTTAGAATATTCAAGTTGAAGGTATTTTTTATGTCTTTATTAGGGAGACCTTTTAGCCCGAGGCTGGCTCGTCTCCAAGTTGAAGGTAAGGTACACTGGGGGAAGTGGAAAAAGGGGGTAAGTGTAAAAATCGACTCAAAAAATTGGAATTGTATATACTTTACAGTTTTTATTACATCATAACATTATGCAAGAATATACTTTGAAGCTCACACTAATACTATGTTGAAATTTGTATAATACATACACTAACACGGTTTACGCTTGAACTCTAATTTTAGGTTTCGCGAAAAGTTGATTTTTGCATTCATAAAATCAATCCTTATTTGCACCAATTGTCCTTCTTTCAAGTGAATTTATATCACAGGTGACCATTATAATGCAATTAAACTAATCCCATTCAATTGGTAGTGGTTTGTACCAAGAAAGCAAATAATTCAAAGATTTTACACTTACCCCAGGTATAAAACACTGCGGGGGAAGTGGATAATGTTCTAATTACGCAATTTTTTCTTCCCTCCAGGGTTTATTTCGATAGCTGTGAATCTTAATATGTTCCTTCTTTGTTATCATTGTGATTCCAGTGGTGATTGGACTAATATAAATGAGAAAATGCCTGATTAATCCACCTATCGGTGTTGATGCTTTTCACATGTTTTACATATGAAAAAAAATTATAAGAAAGGTAAAAATAGCACTGATAGGTAAATATACTGTTATATAATTCACATTAATTTTTATTCATAACAAGTTTCACCGTTGAATGCAATTTTTTTGCGAACAAATTGGTTAAAGACAAAAGCTTAAGAATAGCTGATAATTTTATGCGTGCTTTGCACACACACATACATAACAAATACGCACATACAGACATCATCTCAATTCGTTAAACTAAGTTGATTAGTTTATAACCCTGTAAGTCCCATTTTTCCTTTAAAAAGTTCATCTTTGGGGCGAACATATAGACCTTACGTACACTTAGTGTTCGAGAAGGCAAAACCAACCCTCCCCTAGCTATTACGAGAATTTCTTGAGGATCTATTCCGTTAAGGTAATGAAATTATTTCACAAAAGATACTCAGAGCAATTATCGTATTAATTTTAGTTAAATATAACTACTTATCACTACTGAAGGTCAAAGTAATATGGGTTTTCCACTTACCCCATCCCACCAGGGTAAGTGGAAAAAACTCTCGTAATTTTAAAATCTATTTCCATAAATTTCAAGCGACCAAAATTGTATGAATTACCGCACAGTTGGTGCAAAATTGACTGTTTTTGATAGCCCATTTTGATTGAACCAGATCATTTAAACTGGTTTTACACTAATTCAAACATGCACTATCAATTTTTCCGTTTCCACTTCCCACAGTGTACCTTATAGGAATTGAGATGGAAACGACATGGAAGTCCATTTCCAGTTCTAGCGATTGCTAGAACATGAGCAATATAGAGAAAGATACAAAGTAGGAGAATGGAACGGACCTGGGATTGAACCCACGACCTCCTGCGTATGAGGCTGAAGCAGTAGCCATATGACTACCAAGCCCGCGTGGCCGAATAAGAAATTTGGCCGAATAGAGAAAGTATGAGTAAGAAGAGAGACGTCTCATTCTCATTCCTCATTTCTAACTTCTCACTGTAAAAAAATGAAGAGCGCGAACTGAGTGGTGATATGTTTCACTACTCACTTTGCGCTCCTTTTGTTTACAGTTAGAGAGACGACTAGTGAAACGTCTCACTTCTCACTCCTCATTTCTCACGTCTCACTGTGAATAGTGTGTAGTGCGCAGTGGGTAGTGAGACGTCTCAATACTCACGTTTTACAGCGAGGAGTGAGAAATGAGGAATGAGAATTGAGACCTCTTCTTATTCCTAATTTCTCACTTTTCAAACAACCTATTCGGCCAAATGACCCTTTCGGCCAAACGACCTTTCGGCCAAATGACCTGTTCGGCCAAATGACTCGGCCAGATTGGTTTCGGCCTAATGGTTTGTTCGGCCTAGTGGCATTCGGCCGAAAGGTTTCGGCCAAACGACCCTTCCTCAAAGGGTCGTAAGGCCGGATGGGTCATTTGGACAAATAGGACATTTGGCCGAAACAGTTATTTGACCGAAAGGGTCGTTTAGTCGAAAGGGTCGTTTGGCCGGAAGTGTCATTTAGCCGAAAGGGTCGTTTGGCAGAAAAGATTCAGCCGAAAGGGCTATTTGGCCGAAAGGGCCATTGGCCGAAAGGGTCATTTGGACGAAAGGGTCATTTGGCTGAAACGGTCATTTGGCCGAAAGGGTCATTTGGCCGAAAAGGTCATTCGGCCGAAAGGGCTATTTGACCGAAAGGGTCATTTGGTCGAAAGGATCATTTGGCCGAAAGTCTCGTTTGGCCGCAAGGGTCATTTGGCCGAAAAGGTCATTTGGCCGAAAGGGTCATCTGGCTGAGAGGGGCGTTTGACCAAAATGGTCATTTGGCCGAAAGGGTCATTTGGCCAAATAGGACATTTGCCCGGATAGGAAATTTGGCCGAAAAGGTAATTTGCAAAATCACTACTCACTTTGCGCTCCTTTTTTACAGTTAGAGAGACGACTAGTAAGGCGGCTTACTTCTCACTCCTCATTTCTCACTTCTCACTGTGAAAAGTGAGTCGTGTGAAGTGGGTAGTGAGACGTCTCACTACTCACTTCGCACTACCCACTTTTCACAGCGAGAAGTGAGAAATGAGGAGTGAGAAGTGAGATGCCCTCTTCTCACTTCACATTTCTTACTTTTACTGAGAAAAATGCGAAGTGGGTAGTGAGACGCCTAACTACTCATTGAGCGCTTCTCACTTTTCACAGTGAAAAGAGAAAAAGGAAGAGTGAGAAGTGAGACTTCTTTTTTCTAATTTCTCACTTTTCAAACAACCTATTCGGCCAAATGTCCTATTCGGCCAAACGACCCTTTCGGCCAAATGACCCATTCGACCAGTTGGGTTTCAGCCTAATGGTTTGTTCGGCCTAGTGGCATTCGGCCGAATGGGTTCCGGCCAAACGACCCTTCCGATAATGTATTTAATTGATTTTTTGTGTTGTTTAATAATGCATGAGAAAGTCATAATCACTGCTAGGTGGATTGATCTGGATTTTTATTCTATCTTCATAGGGCACTGCACGGAAACATCTCTTACTCTTTCGTTCCTAATAAATAATGATGTTTACTGGCCTTGTTGTTTTCTAATTTCTATGCAGCGAGAAAGAAACAAAGCAGTCCATGCAGTGCCCTATTCCAATATTCGGCATGGCCTAATTATTTGCCCAATTTGGTTGTAGGACAAAAGGTCGAAAGTCAAAAGGTCGAAGGTCATAAGGTCGAAAGGACAAAAGGTCAAAACAAAAAAATCTAAGTCAAAAGGTTGAAGGGTCAAAAGATCGAAAGGACAAAAGGTCGAAAGGCCAAAACGTCGAAGGACAAAAGGTCGAAAGGACTAAACGTCGAAAAAACAAAAAATAGAACTAACGGTTGTAGGACAAAAAGTCGAAGGTCAAAAGCAGGCATTGCAAGTTATCTCATCATTCGATCTTCTGAGCAAAGATACTGATGGTATGAAGAGATATCGATCTTAGTTATCTATCTGCTCAGTGAACAAAGTACAATGCTCGGCATGGAGAATTTTTTCACTGCGTTTGTTGTAGCAACGCCCTCGCAACGTGAACAATCCCCGAACCGCGCTGGCTATCAGGATCATCATCAAATGCTCAAATGATAATATCTTTCCAGAGTGCTCTTTGATTAGGGATAATATCTTTGTAGAAGCAAAGATAATATCCTGTGCTCAGATGATATTGCAATACCTGGTCAAAAGGTCGAAAGGGCAAAAGGTCGAAGGGTCAAAAATGACGAAAGGCCAAAACGTAAAGTGACCAGATAAATTTTGTGTGAGCGCGGGACAAAAATATCATAGCTTCCGAATATGTTTTGGAAATGAGGTGAAAGCAAATTTTTCATTTTTTTCATAACTCATTTGTTACCAACAAGTCAAGTTTGTTAACTGTTCGATAAAACGGAAATTCATTTAGAAGTCAAAGCTTACTTCAAACGTTGAATGTGCAGCGCAATGTAGCTGTCATCGAGTTTCATATTGTCAGATTTTCTGGATATGATACACTGCGCGGCTTTTGTGATGTTCCCAAACGGGAACTTGCACAAAACTTCACGCGGCGAATGACCGTCGAAAGGTACGGCCGCACCTAACGATACACCGCAATGCTATTCACCCATAAGAATCAAGCGCAGCGCGGCGGTACCTTTGAGGTCTTTCAAAAATGATGTCACAGGTTTTAGGGGGGGAGAGGGTCTAAGATTGTGTAACAGTACATGTAGTAGGTATACAAAAAAGCGTGACAGAGGGTGGGGGGAGGGGGTCTAGAAATCCCAAAAAGTAGTGGACGTCATAATTGAATCGCCCCTTTCCTGAAAGGTACACCGCGTGCAATTTTGAGAAAATCAGGCAATATCATTTTGAAGTTTCGCGGTCCAAAAATGTAAAACTGTTGCAACTATCGTTATGCAACTATGCTGTTAAAAAGCATTACAGTTGAATGACTTTCAGTCTAGTGTATAGAAATTCATTCGAATATAATTTATTAGTAGCGATATAAGCAATGGTATTATTTTTTTACACAATAACCTAAATAACCTTTTCTAAATTACCTTACAAAAGTATATACGGTGATTTAGAATTAATTAGATCGTATCATAAGTCTATTCTGGTTGAAGCTTCCGCCTTCAGGAATATCCATGGTTTTTGTTCTAATTGATTTCCAAACAGATGAGACTAAATAGATTTCGGCTCAGAAAATCCAAAATTTCGTTCCATTTCAGATACCTAGATCAGATCCGGCGAAAAATTTCCCGGAATGTGAGGCTACCTTGAACACGACATTCATACTTCTCGAGCACTTTTTAGTATCAAGTTATTCACCGTAACCGTCGGATCTATTGGCATTGATATCCAATATCAACACTCTAAATGTCGCCATCCAACTAGAAAAAATCTTTCGCAAGATTTTGGTCTGCAAGAAATTTAAATGGAGAGGGACGTTTTAGACGTTCCGTGTCGAAATCCAGTCAATCAGCAGGAAATACATGGGAGCAAAATCTGCGGACAAGATTCCCAGGGTATAAGGCTTGGGTAAAACAAATTGTGGAGATAATTTTGCCTGAGTCATTAGAAGCATATTTTAATCTTGACTTCATGATCCATATGCTTGCTTTACAAAATTAAATTAAATTATAAATTTAATAAAATCTAATAATTTCTTTGAAAATATTCACTAAGAAACATCAACGCGGGGCATTATCTAGAAATAAGTGTAATGCGGGACGTTTAGCGGGACGCTTTTCTGCGCGGGACAAATAGTGAGAATGCGGGACTGTCCCGCGAAACGCGGGACGTCTGGTCACATTACCAAAAGGTCGAAGGACAAAAGACCGGAAAGAAACAAACGTCGAAAAAGCAAAAAATAGAACTAATGGTTATAGGACAAAAGGTCGAACGTCAAAATGTCGAAGATCAAAAGGTCGAAGGTCAAATGGTCGAAGGTCAAAAGGCCAAAGGTCGAAAGGGCAAAAGGTCGAAAGGGCAAAAGGTCGAAGGGACTAAAGGTCGAAAGGGCAAAAGGTCGAAGGGACTAAAGGTCGAAAGATCAAAAGGTCGAAAGGATAAACGGTCGAAACAACTGAGTCCAAAGGTCGAAGGTCAAAAGGTCGAAAGGACAAAAGGTCGAAGGGTCAAAAAGTCGAAACAAAAAATATGAGCCAAAAGTTCGAAGGACAAAAGGTCGAAAGGACGAAACGTCGAATAAAACAAAAGATAGAACTTATGGTTATAGGAAAAAAGGTCGAAGGTAAAAAGATCGAAGGGTGAAAAGGTGAAATGGGATAAGAGGACAAAATTATAAAAAATGAGGCAAAACGTCGAGTATTAATCAACCATTCTTTTGCACATTTATTTGTGTTTCACCTTATAATATTAAATTGTACATTTTTTCCTAATTTTCTTTCGAATTTCGCACATTTATATTTATTTGTGTGAAATCTGATTTTCATCGCTGATTTTTTTCTTCTTTTAATCATAGACTGTTCTTCTGATTTCGCATATTTATATTTATTGGTATTTCACCTGAAAATATTTCATTCTAGAATTTTCACTTTGTTCAAACATAGGGTAGGCTTGTATTTTGTTTTTGTATGCTCAAAAGACCATACTTTTTAACGGGGTAAAATTAGTTACAAAGTAAATATAAGCGTGTATAATAAATTTATTTTTATTATCAGAAACCTATACGTTACGCTGTGAAGTAGGGAGGGGTTTGCAATATCCCTAATCTGCGTTACGTAATTTGTGAACGTACCCTTGTTAAGTCAACGAGTAACCCTCTGACGCCCAAGACCGCCTTTAGACGAACCCCCGTTTGATATATTTTTGTAATTTTTACTTGTTCAGATTTCAAAAAGTTTTTGATGACGATCATCATAAAATTCAATACTTGTTCAAATCTGGCCAAAAAATAATTTTAAACTAGAAAAATAAAATTCCAAAAAGGTGAAATTGATAAAATCACGTTTCCAAATTTTTGCCTGAAATGTGTTCAAATCGGTTTAGAAAGCAAAATAGTGCTTTTGAGTGAAAACAGAAATTTTGGAATTAAAGAGTTAAGTAAACTCTAAAGAAAAGCGTCTGTTTAAAATATAAATGAGGCATCATTCATAATAACAGTCAATGAATAATAGAATGAAACCTTCAATCTCTGAATTTTCGACTTTTTTTTCTGTCGACCTTTTTCTTTTCGATCTTTTCGATTTTTCAACCTTCTTTTCCTCCAATCTTCTGTCATTGTTTCTACCTTCTTTTCCTTCGACCTTTTGTCCTTTCGACCTTTTGTCCCTTGGACCTTTTGACACAGAGTCGCCTAATTTAACTCACCAAATATTATTTATGTGTTTGCTTACCTGCAACATGATCGATTATGAAATAAAGGTTCCATTGAACACGAATTTCCAGAGATTTTTGCATTAAAAATCGTGAGGAGGAGAAGAGAAAAATGTAAACATAATATTCCATGCAAAATTATTAGATGCAAATGTCAATGTGAAATGTGTTCTGGAAAAGTTGTTCCAAACATATTTAAAACAAAACCAAAAAACGGAATGGAGATGATATTTGTGCATCCCAGCTCACGATTTTGCTTGGCTTCATTATTGTTTTTAGCATCAATTTCACTCACTAACAAACAATCAATTTTATGTTTGCTTACCTGCAGCTGTATCGACGGAAGCACACACAGACATCAATGGAGTACGTTGACGTCGCGAAGTATTTCGATAAACGAATATTCAGAAATATGATACAAAATGTGTCAAACGGGCTGAATAATTATTTTGATGTTAGATTCAAGTTTATAGAATTTCAGGCTGATATTATAGTATTATCTTAATTTTTATTTTATTAATATAGTTATTAAAATAGTTATTAGAGTGGGGCGCAGTTGTATGGGAAAACGCAAACTTCGTCCGATCAAGTGAGATCAAGGTTTTTCTTAATCGTTTTGGGACTCCAATCAACTGTGCAAAATATGGGCTCGATTGGTTGCGACCTTGCATGCCGCATCGCGTTTTAAGTTTACATGGAGATTAGTATGGGAAAACGTTCTTTTTTACATTTTTTCTTTTAGCGGCTTCAATTTATCATCAATCACGTGACTCAATACGTTAGCATATAGCCTGGAAGATGCCGAAAGACTTTGCCGAAGAAGGTACGCAGCTGGAAGGTCTACAAAAAATGTTATTACGTTTCGAAAATTGATTGTTTAAACCATATGCAAGAAATCAGTGTTTCTGCCAGCACTACCGGACAACCTGTAATTATCAGAGGGCAAAACCCATTTTCGTTCTAGTCGGATTTTTTACTTAGTAAAATCATTCCGAATATCTTCCATTAGCTCCAAAGTCCTATAAAATCAATAATTTTGAAATAACACGCAGTTAAATTATTGCTCCACGTAGTTCGGCAGTGCTGGCAGAATAAATGATTTTTTGCATATGGTTTGAACACTCAATCTTCGAAGCGTTATAACTTTTTTCGTGGACGTTCCAGCAACGTGCCTTCTTCAGCAAAGTTTTTCGGCATCCTTTGGGTTATACTTTAACGTAATGCGCCACTTGGTTTACGATGAACTGAAACCACTAGTAGTAGAAATGCAAAAATATACGTTCTCTCATACTGATTTCCATACAAACTTCAAACGCGATGCGGAAAGCGAGGAAGCAACCAATCGGTCCAAAATTCTGCACAGTTGTTCAGGACCCAGAATGGCTTCGAAAAACCATTGATTTGAAAAAATGACCATGACGCCCCACTCTAATAGTTATAGAGGCATCAGAAAATATGGGTTGTATGAGAAAGTTGACCATAAATTAGTTAAAGAATCGATTGAGATTGTTTTTCTTCAAGGCATAGATTAATTCTTTCGTACCCTTCCCCATTTCGGATCTAGCAACGTATCAGAGCAGCACTGCTTAACGAAAACTTTTCCTACATTTTGCGATTGAGGTGGAAATCGAACCCATCATGTCAAGGTTATTCACACTGTCATGAAATTCATCGACAGAAAGCTTGTGTCAACATAAAAATTAATCTCGGATGTACAAGTTCTTGGCATAAATTAACTTAAAGTAAAGTAAAAAGCATAACCATCAATAAATAGAAAACACATTACCTCATAAACATTCCCGCGCTTATGCCCTTTATCTTTAATCCTACATGTTCTTCCAAGCAACTAAAAAAAGACTTGTGGGGTACCTTCAACCAATTCCCAAGCATATTCCTTTATCAAAGACAACTTTTTACTTTTCTATTCCAAAGCTACATTTTCTTCATTGCATGCACAGGTCGTTGGGATCTATCTCTCTATAACATAAAATTTCGAACATTGGCTTAACTAAAAGAAAATGCATTCCTCTAGTTGGATCTTCATTCTCCTGCCATTCACGACGTCATATTTTTCTCAACTTACCTTCCATCTGACAAAAGGAAACGATGAAACCATGACAAAAAGTACCGCACTCTATATTCGCTCACTTCTCGCATCCGTGCAGCATCCGACCCTAAATATTTACATTTCAATTCAGCCGAATTCAATTTTGACTGCTTTCTTCGTCCGTGCTTCCTGGGCCTTCCTCGGAACAGCGCACCATCATTGAGTTTCGGAAAAGTGAATTCTCCTACGAAACAGCCCTCCCTACGGGGCCCCATAAAATTCAGTATTGGGTACCCCGAATAAGAAACGAGAGGAGTGCAATAATTTTCCATTTTCCAGATTGCATTACTTGACGTTCATTGGACGGGGGTGAGTGTATGTGTGTACGATGCTCACAATGAAACGAAGTGGGCTGGATGGTGCTTTAAGGTTTTAGCCAGGTTGAAGAGGACTGCCCTCATTGAAACACGGATTCCAAGCAATGATTGCAATTACATTACCGCTTTCGCCATTCAAGAGCACTTTCGATTGGATTTTAATCTGAGTTTTCGTTTCGTCCTTTTCCGTTTTGCTTTTTTCAGATGCAGGAGAGTCGGGGGAACCCTACACTGCCACTGGACCTGGAGGTTCCCTACAACGATGATTACAGTCTGACGCGAAATCACGACTACAAGAGCCGGATTATTACCCGGACCAGTCTGACGAATGGCGGCAGTGGCCAAACCGTGAACAGAAACGTAAACACCAATCTTTTTCATCCGCCAACGTCTGTAAATAACCGAAAAAACCACTTCCTCATCAACACTTACAACCCCAATGCCGATCCGAACCAGCGAATAATCACCCGGACACGTAACGTCATCGGGAATGTGTACGACCGGAACGCCAACCAGTCCAACTCGAACCCGAACCGGGAAACGCACGTGGAGATCATCACCAAGAACGGCTCCACCAAGAAGAACATCATCGGGAACAACTACGACCCGGATGTGCTCATCACGGGCACCAACGGGAACAATCTGAACTTGAATGTGCGAAACGAGCTGAACGAGCAGAAACAGTCGTTTGCCAGCTCGCTGTACGATCGGAAGAGTACGTGCATGTTGTATCTGCAGGCGGATCACACGTTCTTCCAGAAGATGGGCTCGGACGAGGCCAGCATCGAAGCCATCACGCGGCACGTCCAGCGGGCGAACATCATCTACCGAAAGACGGGTAAGTTTCGTGCGGGGTCATCATTGTTATGTCTCTTTCGATTAGCTTTCGATTGTGAAAGAAATTTATCATCAAAAATAGTCCGCTGACTCACACACAGTAGACCGTGAGTTCAATCCCTATCTCCATGGACATCTTTTCCAAAATATGAAAATTTTATTTTAGCAGGCGTTAAAAAACACCCTATCCGAAATTTTATTCGCATTTTACTCATTCATTTGATAATTGCGGCTTATAATTACGGAACAAACTACCAAGCTGTACTGTAAAAGCTTCTGATCAAACTAAGATATAATATAAAAACATTGACTTACCTTCTAACCTCGAGCCGTAATTGAAATCGATACTCATTCCACAAATTGAAATACCCGTCCCGATGCACACGACAGCGACTGCTGCAGCTCGATTCGGTTATGCAGAACAGCCGTCCCCAACAATGAATGTTCATCAATTTCCCATGTATGTCATCATATCTCTGAAAACTGCCCCGGCGACGACGTCGACATCGCACATCGACGGCGACCACTGCACAGGCAACCAACCACCCCCACCGCCCAACCGACTATGAACGGCAACTGATCCGTTCGCCGCCAGAATGGCTTAATCCCGGCACTTAATTATTGAAGACAAGCCATAATTCACACAACCCAGCCCTTTCGGTATTGGAGGTCGATCAGTTGGATGGTTTTCATCGCCCGTCAGCAGCGCGCTGCTTCGCCAATAGACAGAGGAGCCCGTTTGGCAGCCCAACAGCGCGATGCAGCGATGACGATGATGATGTGGTGGTGTTGCACAGAGCGAGCGTAGGTTGAGACACAAATTTTATGCAAAACATGTTTCACATGTCTGCTGTCCTCCCCCATTATGACACTTCCGGCAGCAAGAGGAAAATGGTTCCAAATGCATCGCTGGGGAAGAATCATTCGTGTCGAAGCAACCTGGTTCATATCGGGATGGGGACATAATAATGCAACATTGAACATCAAATTATAAATATTCATTTGGTTTATCACTGAGATCCATCGATTGTTATTTTACTAATTGGCAGGAATGTCCTAAATTTATGGGCATACATGGTTGCGGACTCATGGCCCCCCGACCCATCCTTCCCTACACGAAGTGAGCTTGTGGTAAGGTAAATTTGTGTTCGATCGACCCGGTCTCACTATTGTTGTTGTTGTTGTTGCTGATGATGTTGAACAGCTACAGCAGTCGTGGTTTGTCATCGCTCGGTGTCTGATCGCCGTCAGCTTCGAGGGTCCCGGAAAGGGATGCGAGACGGAAGTCGCGACAGCTTGGAGTCATTGAAATAAATTTACATTCACATCAGCGGATAGCACCGCTACTGGTGGGCATTTTCATCGATTATTTAGTTGGAGGTGTTTTGGAAATTATGTTAAAATATTCTTCGTACAATCGAATTATCAACCAAGTATGATGAGGTATTTAATCTGTTGAATTATGTAACACAAATGTTCTCCAATCAATTTTATGAAGCCTCTCTGCTGCATAAAAAAGCTATTAACAGTTTTTGTTCACATATCATACCTCCGACAGAAGATAAAAATGATGCTTGATATTAAATCTTATACAAAAGCAAATTGCAATCTTGTAAAGGATTGACACGGTTGAGTTATTTGATTTAGTGTGTTTCTTGTTTTTTTCCTAGTGCATAACGAGAATTTAACATCACAGGTTACGTTGTATGGATTACATCGTGACGTTGTGCTCGTTTGGCTCAACTATGGTTAGCCAAAATTCGTTTATGTGTATCTGAAATCCCGCTTGGGAATCAATATGAATTCTGCATGGGTCTTATTTGTAATGTCGCGTGGATTTCATTTGAAATCCTGTTTGGAATGTCATTCGAAAACCTGCCATTCGGAATACTTCGTGGATTATTTCTGAATCTAATGTAATTGGATTAAATTCGAATGTGGATTCCATTCGAATACCTGCGTGGATAAAATTCAGAATTCGTGTAAATTTCTTTTCAAATACCTTGAGTAGATACCATTTGGAATCCATGGATTTCATTCAAACCCCTTGGATCTCGATCGCAATCTATACGTTGATCCTATTCAGAATCTTGTCTAAATTTTGTTCGGGATCCTTTGTGGACTCCGTTCTAAATCCAAAGTGTATTTATTTCGAAATAGCGTGTGGATAGCTTTTGAAAACTAGAGTAGATTCTATCCGGAATCATGAATGGATATCTTTCGGAATCCTTGGATTTCATTTGGCATCATGCATGGATGCTTTTCGGAATCTTCATGGACTTCATTCGAAGTAGCGGATTATATTGCGTGAATCTTCGTACTTTCGTAATAATTTGTGATTTGAAGTCGAAATCATATGTTGATTCCATTCGAAATCTTGTGTGGATACCATTCGGAACTCGGCGTGGATTACATTCGGAGTCCATGGATGGATTTCATTCATAGTCACTGCGTGATTTTTATTCAAAACTGTGTGCGTCTTGTATGCATTCCGTAGTATGTAGTGCGGTTTTGATTTTGTTCACAGTTGGCATTTTTGAATTGTCAACCGAAGTTTAAATTTCATGAGTAGGCATCACGACAATTGTCTACAACAGTGATGCTCAGCACTTTGGGCGTTTTTTCCTTGATTTACTTCTCACAGAATTAAAATGAACTTCGACCATGAAAACTAACACTTGGTCGAAAGCTTTTAAATATATCTATCTGCTGAGTGTAATAAAACAAATATTGTTGTAAGATTCACTCCGTACGAAACGATCAAAGCAAAACAAAGGTGCAATACAATTTTACTTTGATGGTCGTACAGAGTGATTTTAACACCGAAATTCGTTTTGATATCCTCAGCTGATATATATTTCGGGAGCCGTTTTTAAAAAAACTAAAACTGAGAACTGCACTGGTTGAAAGTTAGACTGAGAATGGATGAATTTTTATTAGTTGTTTATTACAGAGGCCTCGCTCGCTAAAAGTCCCTAGCTAAGCTAATTTGAATGAAAACTGACTCGCGCCGTGCTGTCGTCGTTGTTGTTGCCACGGGTTGCTGATTTGGCTCGATGAACGTCTATCAGATGTCATGAGGTGTGCTTCCTAGAATCAGCTGACTGGGCTCGTTTTGTCTTGGCTTCTGCAGTTGAATTGCATTTAATGCGGCTGCTACTTGTTGTTGTTGTTGCTGTAATTCCTGCAATCGCTGTCCTATGGTACTTGTTCTCTCGTTCTTTTATTGCAAAAGGGGATTCGATTGTAACTACTCCCCCCCTGAATGAGGAACGTCCCGTTCCTTGAGATTGAAGTTTGCAAAATGATTTGATGATCATGAAGATCGCTATTAAACTGATGATGTATGGAAACGAAAGTCCGCAGATCAAGCTCCAAATTTTGGTTTTTATGCTGTATTGCTCCAAGTATACATGCTCTAACTTCTGTCGGTTGCCAATTGCTGTGCTGCTGATCTCTGCAATATCATGGTATTTGAGTAAATTCCATTGGATTAAAGCATTATGAAAGGCGTTGTGGATAATTTCGGTGTCGACTATGATTTCTGAACTCTTGAAAGACTGATTATTAAAGTTGATTGTACAATTTCGAAATATGATGATAAAATTCCCCGTTAAGGTTCTGTCTTCTGATCCGCAATTCGTCCTCAACGTGTGATTCTTTGCATTAGAGATGATGATTGTATTTTCGTTAGCTAATTGCTGTGTTGTATCGTTTTTTAAAATGGAGCTGCAATGCGATTGTTTTCCTAATATGATGGGTTGGATACACTCATCTGCGAATTCCTTTATATTCGATGATCTTTGAACAAAGTCTCGGGGGTTATCTGTTGTAAATAGCTTGTTACCATGCCGTATGATATGGGTTGGATAAGATTTGATGATCTGGTTGTTTATTATGAGTGGAAAAATTCTGATGATGACCGATGTTGAGTTTTCCAAATAAGGTACGTGTAATATATAAAGCAAGTCTCCGTCTTTGACCGCGATTTTAGGGGTGACGAACTTAAGGGCTTCGTCCGGGAAATCAATTTCTATTCCTTGGTCCTGGAGGGTGGTTTTGATTATGTTCACTTCGCGTGTAGAAAGCATTTTGTGATTAGTTACGGAGATTTTTGAAAGAGTTATTGCTTCTTGAATATTGTCCAGAAGTTCGTTGATGACATCTATGTTTAGCATGATCGTAACGGCATCTAGAGCGTCTAAGCTGGCTTTGTTTCCATTGATCGAAAGGGACATCTGGTTGATTGTAGTGGTTAACTGAATTATCCTCTGGTTGATATTTCCGTTAATCCTATACTGGTGGTTGTTCTGATTGATTATATCGTTCATTGTAGAGTTTATGATGCGTAGGTCGTGAGCGTCGGGTGACCCCGCGATCCATTTCCATACAGTGCCTATGGAATCCCATCGTCGGTGGCGATATGTCCTTTGTGGCTTTAGTCCGTAGAGCGTCGAGTACAGTTTCTTTATCCTGAACTTTATTACCTCATGTAAAGGGTTAGTGGGAGTTAGCTTTTTATAAAAAGTGCTCGTAATTGTCTCTATGCTTTCCTCGATTCTATCTAAATTGACGGGGTGTATAATTTTAATAGATCCTGTTTGAATTTTGCAGTTAATTTCTTTGATTTGCGCAATGGGATCATTAGCAGTATTGATGATGTTAAGAAGCGGTTCGCCTGATGCCAGAGAGAGTGCGATACATATTATAAATGCAACACCTGTTGTCTGTGAATTTAATAAAATTAACAGGTTGTTAGTATTGTTAGAAAGGGGTTGAAAATGGTTTTAAAATATAGATTAAGCTTTTCTCTTCCTTTTTAATTTTGCCTTGTGTAATTTTATTTTGCGATGGTCTATATAAGTTTTTCTTCTATCCTGTTTTACCTTGACTTCTTTATACCTAGGTTTTCTTTTGTTACGTATTCCCTGTATCCTATTAAAAACTTTCTCGCCCCTATCGACAAGTGGTTCTACCTCTCTATGTTTGTTTCTATTTTCCAAATTTGCTCTTTGATTTTCTTGCAATCTACAATTTCATCGAAAATTTTATTCCGGTTTTCCAAAATTGTCTCTAAGTTATGGGGTCTCTCTTCTCCATCTTTAATCCCATAGAGTATTTCCACTGGTTTTAATTTAGTAGTGCTATGAATTGTGCTATTATATAATGTGGTTGCAATGCGATAAATTTCCTTGTTTGATAGGTCGATGTACTTCGTTCGAATACATTGAAATATTTCATTTAGCGTAGAGTGAAAACGTTCTACAATCCCGTTGACCTCACTTTGGTAGGACGGAGTGTAGTACATTTCCACATCTAGTCTTTGTAATAACCCTCTTATTTCAATAGACTTAAACGCAGCTTCATTATCGCAAACTATCATACGGGGTGTTCCGTAAGTTGAAATTAGTTTAACAAGGCCACGTTTAACGTCAGGAATAGATCTGGACTTGATGGGAATAAGTATTGCAAATTTCGACAATTTGTCAACGGCCTATAGAAAAGTATTTGGACAGGAGATGAAAATATCGATGTGCACAATGTCAAGAGGCTTTTTGGGTATAGGGGTATTAGAAAATGTAATTCGATAGGGATTCCTTTCGTACTTACACTCCAAACATTTGGAACACAGGTTAACGAACGTCTGTATCGCGGATCGCATCCTTGGGAAGAAGTATGTTCTACGGATAACCTCATGATTTTCTTCCGCTCCTCTGTGTGCTCGCTGGTGGACTTCGTCTATAACTGTATTCTGGGCTTCTGGAGTTGTAAGATCCTGCAAAAGTTTTTGAGTTAGTTTTATTTTTAGTATTTTATTGCGCGAAAAATGGTTTTTGTAAGTTATTTGGAGAATATTAAGCCATTCTTCAGGGCACAGAATGCCGTTCATCTTTTGCGGATGCATGAAATTCCTGAAAATAGTTACCGCTACAGGGACACCGAAAGTGACACGAGTTAAGGTTCTCCTGAAGACGCCTGGGAAGACTTCTTCGTACTGCTCTCCATTTCTGTCTCCCTTTTTGATTAGTATCTGGTTCCTGAAATAATTAAGCGGTGTTTCTACCATGGTAATTAGGTCTTCGTTATCAGATTCTGCTGAATGAACGGTTGCTGCATCTGATGATGATGTAGAGGAGGATGAGGATCTAGATTCGTTTAAATTTATCTCCTGGGGTATACGGGAAAGACCGTCCGATACCACATTTTGCTTTCCTGGTCGATATTGAATATCGCAATCAAACGCTCCTAATCGCATTTTCCAGTTGATTAAACGGTCATTGGCTAACTTCGAGCTCAGAGTGAAAGTTAGGGACTTGTGATCGGTATATATCGTGAATTTTTGGCCGTGTATATAGGGTCGAAAGTACTTACACGCCCAGTCAATGGCAAGGAGCTCCTTTTCAATAGTGGAGTATCTCTCTTCCGTCCTGGTCAACGTGCGTGACGCATAGGCTATGGGTTTGTCCTGTACAATAGGACCTTGAGACAATACCGCGCCTAAAGCATAATTAGATGCATCTGTGGTTAAGATGAATCGTTTCTTAAAATCAGGATATTGCAGTATTTGACTACTGCTTAAAATGTACTCTGAAAAGCGGAAATAAATTCTTTTGTGTGTTGCAATTTTTCGTCTTTACGCAACTGCTGGGTTTCGCTATTTTAGCAAAATTTTTAATAAACTTTCTGTAATAGCCCATGACACCTAAGAATCCTCTTAGTTTTTTCTAAGTTTTTGGCAAGGGCTATTCTTGGATTGCTCTTATTTTTTCGGGATTAGGCTTGACTCCTTCGGGAGTAATCACGTGACCTAGAAAGGCTACTTCTTTCTGTAGAAACTCACACTTATCAAGCTGGATCTTGAAATTGTGCTTGCGAAGAGTTTCCATTATTTTCTTTAGATTAATAAGATGTTCTTGAAGGCTGGTAGAATAGATGATAATATCATCCATGTATACCAGACATGACACGCCGATGTGTTCCCTAAGGACGTTATCCATCACTCTCTGGAACGTAGCGGGGGCGTTCTTGAGGCCGAAAGGCATCCGTACAAACTCGTAGTGACCACCTTCAACACTAAACGCAGTTTTAGGGATGTCCTTTTTATGTACCTCAATTTGATGAAACCCTGATGCAAGATCAAGGGTAGAAAAATACTGGCATCTCCCCCATTTTTTCGAGTATGTCTGTGATATTCGGAATGGGGTATCGATCGTCGGATGTTTTTGGTTCAATTTCCGATAGTCGATGACGAGTCGCCATTTTCTTGTACCAGAAGCATCAGGTTTTTTGGGCACGACCCAAATGGGTGAAGACCAGGGGCTGCTCGTCGGGCGAATGATTCCTTGGTCTAACATTAGTGCTACTTGTCGCTGGACCTCTTCTCTGTGGCAGAAGGGGTAGCGATAGTTTTTTTTAATAGACGGGTAGTTCGTCATTCGTATGTATTCGATGCTTTACTGCGTTGGTGAAAGTTAACCTTTCATCCGCATTGTAAAACACTTCTGGAAATTGTTGTAAAACTTTAAAGAGTTTGTCTTCTTCTTCCTCGTTTAAATGATCTGATCGAATTATTTCCTTGAGATCCGATTTAATTCCTGATCCAACGTTAAAATTTTGTTTAGGGGCCATCTCTTCGAAGTTGAGAAGCTCCGTAAATACAGCGTCCTTATCAATACAAAACTGTTTTTCCTTGTTGCTGAGATTCATCAGTGGGAAGTAGGCTACATTATTATGGGCTGTATATACACCCGATGGTATGACTACTTCTTCTCCGATGGCAATGTCATGTTCGATAAGAAAGTCTCCTTCCTTAATCCGAACTTGAAATTTCTTTACTAGCATCTCTCCTTCATGGAAGTTGAGTTGCTCTTTGGTTGGGAATTTTTTTTGAAGGGGTATTTCGATATTCTTTATGTTAATAGTGTTTGAAGCTGTGTCGATTACAGCACCGATAGTTCTTAAGGATTCGAATCCAATAAGACCATCGAAATAATCGTGGAATCTAAATACGAAAAATTTTAACCTTGGTAAATCTTTTGAATAGTTAGAGAAAGGGTTAGCATACGTGTATTGATTAATGCAGTGCACACCGCTCAGATTTTTGATTTTTTGATATGGACCGGATCCAATACTGGATGGCGGTATTAGTTCTAGAGACACGTAATTTTTATTCGCTCCAGTGTCGATTAGAAACCTCAGAGGTCTGCCGACACTCCTGGGTATTTCTAGATAAGGGAGGAAATTATTTTCTATTCTGGAGTCGGTTGTTCCGAATCCAAATAAAAATTTAGGTCCTCATGTTCTTCAATCTGTTGATAGGTTTGTTGTTGCTGTGGTTCCTCGGTATATGGATCCTCAGCATACGAATAACAGGGTGAAGCTTCATCAGAAGACTCGTGCACATTTACTTGTGTTGGATTCTGGTAAGGTTTAAAATTGCAAGGATATTTATTTTGACCGGATGGGTCAGGTTTTATGTTGGAAGCCGCAAACTGTTGCGGTCTATATGGAGGGTAATTGTTAGATGCAAATTGTGTTTTAAATCCAGATTGGTTGAATTGTGGACGATTATTGAAATTACTAAAGCTATATGGATTTTGGGTCTGCGTCTTAAAAGGAGGTTGATTGGGTTGCAATCTGACCAATCGAGTTGGGTTGTTTACTTGATTGGAATCCTGAGATTTAAACTTTTCCCGTCTCTTCTGGCAAGCAGTAAATTGTTCTAGAGCACCTTCGTAAGCTTCATGGAGGGTTTTAGGTTTATAAATCCTAGTGAGAGACGTTAAATGATCTGGCAAACCATCAATAAATGCATTTACCATCATGGTCTCGTAACTGACCATGAGGACTTTAGCGCAATTTTTCGTTTCCGCATTGGCGAGAACATTTGCGTTAATATCCGCTAAATGCTTCTTACACTGTTGATAGTATGTGCCCAAGTCTAGTGAGCCTTGTTTTTGACCCGATATTTTAGCGATAAGCGTGGCTAGATCTCGCTTATCTCCAAGCTCGTCCCTTAAGGTTTGCTTAATATCTTCCCAATTTAGGTTTACTTGGTTCCTTATGAGAACCTCGTTTGCCTCTTTGATAATTTTGTCTCTTATGATCCCAAAGTGGCATGACATCATCCACGATGGATTGATCATTAATTAGATTTTTACTGTATTCAATCTTCTGGTCGACTGAATCGATCCATGAAGATAAAATAGAGGGTTCCCCAGCATACGTTGGGATCAATTTAATAGGGTCTGGTATACTGAACCTATCGAACCTTATGATATTTTGTGGAGTCAAAGGACCAGATTGGGCTCGTGACGTCCGTAAATTTGCAATTTCGATTCGCTGTTGTTCGAGTTGAGCGGCGAGATTCTCGACTAACTGCTCAAGCGTTTCCGTCATTTTTCTTGTAAGCATTCACTTCACTATACTTTAAATACTGATTTCTAGTTCTCACTACCCAAACACACACACTTTGTATAATAAGTTAATTAAATTAAAGGACTCGCCTCAACTCCGCTCGAATTTCACGAGAGATGATTTCTCGGATGAGTAACAGGTTCTGAATGCGCTTTTTGGTTGGCTTTCCCCTCGTTCAGCGTCAAATGGATGAGGTCCGCAGCGGATGAACTTTGAAGTTTTCCCTGTTGGATTCTGTTCCGCACTGCAACTTAGGAATCACACAACACTTTTTATCACTGCACAACACTTAGCGCATCCTACCGACTGCGCCAATTACAGGTTTAGGCTTTCGAGCGCCGTTTTTAAAAAAAAAACTAAAGCTGAGAACTGCACTGGTTGAAAGTTAAACTGAGAATGGATGAATTTCAGAATTCTGGATCGAGCTCCTCGTCCTTATATGTATGGTTTGGTCCGTAGCTTCTCCAGGACTTCTGCTGACCGGCTCCTGAATGTTTTGGTTAAAAGCTCCTCTTGGACTTCCTCCGCGATCTCGATAAATTCCGTACGACGCTACGATTAACGCAGCCAATCCATGATCCCACATCGCCACGTGGCTTGCTGGTTCACGAATTCGGGAATGCTTTTTTTTGCGTGTATGTAAAAGACTAATTAGTTTCCAAACCCCCCTTCCCCCCATGTAAAATTTTTCCCATACAAATCATTTTTATTTTCTCGTACAACAAAGTTGTACCAAAATGCTATAGGATTGCTCAAAAAATTAACTTTTGATAGAAGGCCCGGAGACCCATAGTGTCATATACCGATTGTATTCAGCTCGACGAACCTGTGTGTGTTTGTTTTTTTGTTTTTTTTAGAGGACCTAAATCAAGGAATTCATTCGCCTCCTTTATTGTATCAACTGATTTTTGCAAATTTACATTTTGTCATACAAATCGTTTTTCTTTAAGAATTTTAACAATTTTGCTTTGCAGACACACTTTTTGGAACTTAGCATTACCCGATGGACTATGGGATCAGAAGTTATGGCCAAAATAACACTCACTCATATTTTTAGTATTTTTTTCAGTATTTTTTGTCACCAACACCGCTAGGTGGATTAATCAGGGTTTTTTTGCAATGCATTTTACAAAGCACGAGAAAGGCATCATCACCGCTAAGTGAATTATTCTGGTTTTTTTTTTCTTTATATGGAGCGTAAAAAAAGGCAGACCCCCTTCCCCCCAGAAGTGCTTACGTAATTATTGTACGACCCCTGCAATTGACTAACGGGAATTCTAATATTGTTTTTTCATCGTGAGGTTATGGGCCCAGGACGATTCCACTGCGCATTTTCCGTCTACAGCGAGGTGTCTGACACTGTCTAGTATCGCCACTGAAATTACCCTGCTTGAACAAAAAACAACAACAAAAATCGAATATATAAAACAAAACAAAAATCGAATATATAATACAAACAATCAAGCTTACTTCGACCGACAGCGAATGCGTCTTTCCAGACTCGGCGAACGTCTGTTCCAAAAACTCCAAATACTATTTGCTTTTTTAAGTCATATCAAAAGAATCGATTTAAATTGAAATAGAATTGAGTTTCAATTTGAATTCGGTATCATCTGCCAAAATATATTTTATTTACCAGATAATAATTGTCGCTTCGGTTCCCTTTGTTCTGCTGTCGGAAACATGTGTGGTACCTAACTGTGAAATCGTATGTGTTTTTTCTTCATTGACATTTAGATCTCCTATCCTCGCCAGCAAAAGATGTTGCGGACAGCGACAATATTTATCTAATAACTGAAAAATCTTTTCATCTGCCCTTTCTAAAATAGGAACTTCACCCCATGACAACAGATAAATGTTCAATAATTGTGTTTCTCTAACACTAACAGCAACAAATCCAAAATCTGAATCTCAAGAGAAAATTCTACCTGACCGTTATTGAGGAATACATGAGTACATGAGGAATTGTGATTAGTCGCTGTATTCCAAAAGATATTTTAGTTACTAGATAAAGATTGTCGCTTCGGTTCCCTTTGTTCTGCTGTCCGGAACATGTTGGGTACCAAGCTGTCAAATCCTATGGATTTTCCTTTTTTGACATTTAGCTCCCCTATCCTCGCCAGCAAAAGATGTTCCGGACAGCGACGACAGCGACAATCTTTATCTGGTAACTAAAATATCTTTTTGTATTCCCAACGACGAGTGCTTGTGTCGCTACTGACGAAAAATTCTTGTTATCGTCATGCGTTTATGATGTGCACCTTGAAAAATATTTGCCGTGGCTCAACCTTCCCTATTGCAAAATGACGTCAAGAACCGATTTTCTTTCAATAATGTGCCTTTTCAGTTACAAGCAACAAAACCAAAACCAGAATCTAAAAAAAAAATTCATTTCATTGCTACTGTCATCAACGTCGACCACTCGATGATTGGCCGCTAAAACACGATGGACGCATCCATGCGAATATTTTTTTTCGACGGAAAATTTCTGCCGCCGCCAAGCGATCATGATTTGCACATTGAAAAACACATTATCTCGATTCAAATTTCTCTTGTTTCTGAAATAAATCAATTTGTTTTTCATAATACGGTTTTCCAACTACAGTCAACGTTCGCTAATTTTTTTTCTAGTTGGGGCGCTTTTCAATTGGGGGTTCTTTAATTGCGCATGACCCAATTAAAAAGCAGCCAAACGTCTAAATTCAATGTCAAAATCGCTCTTACGTTTCAATGCCATCTCCATGAAGGTCTTTCAATGGTCGAAACAGAAAAAAATTAAATTGACGAAAAGAGTGGCCTGTGCTGCACATAAAAGACTTCTCCATTCAGCTCGGTCCATGGCTGCACTTCGCCAACCACGCAGTCTGCGGAGGGTCCGCAAGTCGTCCTCCACCTGATCGATCCACCTTGCCCGCTGTGCACCTCGCCTTCTTGTTCCCGTCGGATCGTTGTCGAGAACCATTTTCACCGGATTACTGTCCGACATTCTGGCTACGTGCCCGGCCCACCGCAGTCTTCCGATTTTCGCGGTGTGAACGATGGATGGTTCTCCCAACAGCTGATGCAACTCGTGGTTCATTCGCCTCCTCCACGTACCGTCCGCCATCTGCAACCCACCATAGATGGTACGCAACAATTTCCTTTCGAAAACTCCCAGTGCGCGTTGGTCCTCCACGAGCATCGTCCAGGTCTCGTTTCCGTAGAGAACTACCGGTCTTATAAGCGTTTTGTAGATAGTCAGTTTGGTACGGCGGCGAACTCTATTCGATCGGAGCGTCTTGCGGAGTCCAAAGTACGTACGATTTCCAGCCACTATGCGTCTCCGAATTTCTCTGCTGGTATCGCTATCGACAGTCACCAGTGAGCCCAAGTACACGAATTCTTCAACCACCTCGATTTCGTCACCACCGATAGAAACTCGTGGTGGGTGGCTCACATTGACCTCTCTTGAGCCTCTTCCTATCATGTACTTCGTCTTCGACGTGTTGATGACTAGTCCAATCCGTTTAGCTTCGCTTTTCAGTCTGATGTAGGCTTCCTCCATCCTCTCAAAGTTACGTGCCATGATATCAATGTCGTCGGCGAAACCAAATAACTGGACGGACTTCGTGAAAATCGTACCACTCGTGTCAATCAATGCCCTTCGTATTACTCCTTCCAAAGCGATGTTGAATAGCAGACACGAAAGACCATCACCTTGCCGTAACCCTCTACGGGTTTCGAAGGGACTCGAGAATGCCCCTGAAACTCGAACTACGCACATCACCCGATCCATCGTCGCCTTGATCAACCGTATCAGTTTATTCGGAAATCAGTTTTCGTGCATTAGCTGCCATAGCTGGTCCCGATCGATTGTATCATATGCGGCTTTGAAGTCGATAAATAGATGATGTGTGGGCACGTTGTATTCGCGGCATTTTTGCAATACCTGACGTATGGCGAACACCTGGTCTGTGGTAGAGCGTTCACCCATAAATCCCGCCTGGTACTGCCCCACGAACTCTCTTACTCTTGCAATTGGTGTTAGTCGACGGCATAAAATTTGGGAGGATATTACCTTTGTAGGCGGCGTTCAGCAATGTGATTGCGCGGTAGTTGCTACAATCCAGCTTATCGCCCTTTTTGTAGATGGGACACACGACACCTTCCATCCACTCCTGCGGCAGAACCTCATCCTCCCAAACTTTGGTAATCACCCAGTGCAGCGTTCTAGCCAGTGATTCACCACCGTGTTTAAATAGCTCTGCTGGTAGTTGGTCAACTCCAGGGGCTTTGTTGTTTTTCAGCCAGTCGATCTCCTCCTGGATTTCCTGGAGATTCGGAGCCGGAAGTCGCATGTCCTGCGCGCGTGCTCCTAGGTTACCATTACCATTACCATACCGCCACCGTTGTCTACCATATCGCCATTCAGGTGCTCTTCGTAGTGCTGCCGCCACCTTTGGATCACCTCACGCTCGTTCGTAAGAAGGTTCCCGTTTATGTCCTTACACATATCGGGCTGTGGCACGTGGCCCTTACGTGAACGGTTCAACTTCTCATAGAACTTTCGTGCGTTATTAGCGCGGTACAGTTCCTCCGTCTCTTCACGGTTTCGATCTTCCTGCTGGCGCTTTTCCTCCGGAAAATCGAGTTTTGTCTGTTCCGCGCCCGTTTGTATCGTGCCTCGTTCGCTCTCGTGCGGTGTTGCAGCAATCTCGCCCATGCTGCATTCTTCTCCTCAACTAACTGCTCACATTCGCCGTCATACCAGTCGTTTCTCTGATCCGGAGCCACCGTGCCTAGTGCAGCGGTTGCGGTGCTTCCAATGGCGGATCGAATATCTCTCCAGCCATCTTCAAGAGATGCTGCGCCTAGCTGCTCTTCCGTTGGGAGTGCCACTTCCAGCTGCTGCGCGTAGTCTTGGGCTAGTCTACCGTCTTGTAGCCGCCCAATGTTAAGCCGCGGCGGACGACTCTGACGCGTGTTGATCACCGTCGAGAGTTTTGAGCGCAGACATACTGCGACGAGGTAGTGGTCGGATTGACTATAAAACAAACTGAAATCGAATGTTATTGTTTACACACTTAAATCATTTCCCAGATTTCGGTGCATTTTGCTTCCATTGACCGAAATCTCAACAGCAGAACTGTTCGTTGAATAATTTTACAGATTTTTGGTGGTTTTGACAGTTGAACAAAGGAAAAATCGCCGAAAAATTTGTGAAATATTTACCGAACAAATCTGTTGTTGAGATTTCAGTCAATTGAAGCAAAATTCACCGAAAATTATTTCACAGATAATGATTTAAATGTGTAAACAATAACATTCGATTTCGGAATAGAGGTAATAAACTATAGAGGACGATTGTCGCTGCGGTTTGCTTCGTTATCGTCCCCAAACATATTGGGTACCAATCTGTCAAAACGTAGTGATTTTTGCTTCGTAGACATTTAGTGCCCTATCCTCGCCAGCAAAAGATGTTTCGTCAATGACGACAGCGACAATCTTCCTCTATAGTTCATTACCTCTATTGTTTTTCATAATACGGCTTTCCAACTACAGTGAACGTTCGCTAATTGGGGTTTTTCTAGTTGGGGCGCTTTTTAATTGGGGGTTCGTTAATTGGGGCATGACCCAATTAAAAAGCAGCCAAACGTCAAAATTCGATGTCAAAATCGCTCTGACGTTTCAATGTCAACTCCATGAAGGGGTCTTTGCATTCATCTAGCAGTTAAGTGGGGCCCTCCTTAGCCGTGCGGTAAGACGCGCGGCTACAAAGCAAGACCATGCTGAGGGTGGCTGGGTTCGATTCCCGATGCCGGTCTAGGCAACTTTCGGATTGGAATTTGTCTCGACTTCCCTGGGCATAAAAGTATCATCGTGCTAGCCTCATGATATACGAATGCAAAAATGGTAACCTGGCTTAGAAACCTCGCAGTTAATAACTGTGGAAGTGCTTAATGAACACTAAGCTGCGAGGCGGCTCTGTCCCAGTGTGGGGATGTAATGCCAATAAGAAGAATAAGAAGAAGCAGTTAAGTATTACCATTGGAGGAGTCAGTTATTGCTATTTGATAGAGTGCCACTTGGTACAAGAACGCTGTCTTTGTGAACTACAGCGTGCTTGCGACGAGTGGTTTCCGCCTCTGGTTCCACCAGTGAGTATCCTCTTGCTTATGTTATCTTCATTCTTTGACTATTACTTATTATTTTTTCGGAATGGTGTTCTATGTCTATTTACTTCGACTATATAAATTTGTCTTCAGATAATATTTACGTCCTTGGATAATGTGTTGTGACATCAAAAGTAGCAGTTCCAATGAATACGGAATACAAGTCAATCGCTTTATTGCTTAATAACCTTTTACATCCCAAACATGCGTATGCTTCTTACGGATCCAAATCTCACTTTTCCTTGGAAGCGAAATATAATTTATGGGAGCTTTATCGCTCAAAAAAATGATTTTTTTTGTCTAACTATTTATGCAAATTTCACTATATTGTAATGAAAATAAGTCACGATTGCGTGTGGATACGTGAAATGTTTTTCATGGAGCTTATTAAGGAAACTCCAATCTTTCCAATGCTGACAATTTTGTTGCTTGGACGGGTTTGGAATCCAATCAAAAGTTTTGTTTTGTGAAAAAAACTAGCAATTATTATCATGGTTATGAATCGCCTGAAAACAGATTTAAGATTGAATCATGCTTCAAAACGTTTCACATACCCTTATTATTGATACCTATATTGATTTTCATCTTAAAAATCATTAAAAACCAAGAAAAACACGATTATACGTGAACATTTTTTCATGCACATTTGTGATAAAACTAGTATTAAAATTATGGTGAATTTTTAACAGCCAGCATTGCTTACAACAATATAGATTCAAAGATCCCATGAATTAGTATTACTATTTGATGATTTTGATAATTTGTAAATTACTGAAATAAATGCTTTTGACTTTTGGCCAGGGTTTGGACTGAAATACTTCTCAGTGCGGCGCTGACCTCCAAGGTTTCCGAAGTACCATAATCCGGGAGAACACTGATCACCGGGGTAACATTGATCAGTTTCACCATCTTCAAGAAATAAATAAAACTTTATTTCCTGTTAGCACAATTACTTATTGTGAGTTAGGTATATTAATCTTGACTAAATTTGTTACTGAATAATATAACCTTCGAAGGAATTTGCATTTATTTTCCGCAAAAATTTGAACAATGAAATCAACATTAATTTTTAAACTCACAGGAAGTTGCCAAAAAAGCACTCAAAACAAGTATAATAACAAAAAAATGAAGCTCGTGGTGAGCAATCTAATCCATAGTTTTTGTTTCGAAATTTTGATATATGATAAATTTGAAGAAAAAAAATCGTTTTCGTGAATGCTGGGAGCATTTCGAGCTGAACACTCTTGGAAAAATAATTCTGTCCATCAAACAACAAATTTTTGAAGTAATTCTAGAGAATGACTCCTACTGTCATAACAAAGTACTTCATTATACTATAAGTACGGCGGCTGTCTTGACGCTTACCTTTACAGTCGAGCCTGCTAGGGTAAGACCGCCGCGATAATCTAAAAAAATATATGTGCGACAATATATGATAGATCTGATCAAGTATCTTTCCTCACTTAAACTTCACGATCGTCACTACTCGCTTCTCATTTCTCATTCTTCACCACTCGTTATATGAGGTAAAATATTTAAACTATACGACCTAACAGCATCCGACCAAACGGCATTCAGCCACTCTTATAAACCGGCTTGTGTTCCACTCGGATTTCTGCATGTATTCTATTCGGGGGGTTTCGTATGGGTTTCATCGGAAACCTACGTGGATTTTATTCTTTCTTTATTTGGAGCAGAGAAATGCCGCTTGAGCAAAGCAAAATCCCTTCCTCAAACGGGCACAAAACCTCCTTTTCTTTTAATATCGACAGAAATTACAATTTTCAACAGATACAATTTTACAATTTGATTTTATTCGGTATTCTGCGTGATTTCCATTCAAAATTCTGCGTGGACTCCTTTTAAAATTTCGAGTGGATTCCACTCGGCACCCTGCGGGGATTACATTCGGAAAACTGTGCACATTCAAGTCAGAATTCAGCGTGGATTCCATTTGAGATGTTGCGTGGATTCTACTCAGAATCCTACGTGGATTATTTTTGAAATGCTGCGTGGCTTCTGTCCAGGGTCTTTTTTGGATTCTGTTCAGAATTCTGTGGAGAATGCATTTGAAAATCTGCGTGGATTCCATTCGGAGTCCTGTGTAGATTTTATTCATATTCGTGGGTGAATTTCATTTGAAGTTATTTGTGGAATCCATTCGGCTCATGTGTGGATAAATATTTATCAAAATCCTAGGTGGATTCCTACCGGAATTATGCGTAGATTTCATTCGGAATACTGATTGGATTTCATTCATAACTCTGCATAGATTCAATTCGGAATATGTACTGCGATGATTCTGAATATGGCCATTCGCAGCACCTACTTCCAACACAGCCTCCCGTATCGGTACACCTGGAGATCACCACTGCAGACAGAATCACAAATCGACCACGTTCTGATTGATGGACGGCACTTCTCCGACATTATCGACGTCAGGACATATCGTGGCGCTAACATCGACTCTGACCACTATCTGGTGATGGTTAAACTGCGCCCAAAACTATCCGTCATCAACAATGTTCGGTACCGACGACCGCCGCGGTACGACCTAGAGCGAGTGAAGCAACCTGATGTCGCCACTGCATACGCGCAGCATCTCGAGGCAGCGTTGCCGGAAGAGGGTGAGCTCGATGGGTCCCTCTTGAGGACTGCTGGAATACAGTCAAAGCAGCCATTAACGACGCAGCGGAGAACAACGTCGGGTATATGGGTCGAAGTCGACGGAACGATTGGTTCGACGAAGAGTGCAGACAGATTCTGGAGGAGAAGGACGCAGCGCGGGCGGTCGCGCTGCAGCAAGGTACCCGGCAGAACGTGGAACGTTATAGACGGAAGCGGAGACAGCAGACCCGCCTTTTTCAGGAGAAGAAACGCCGCCTGGAAGAAGCGGAGTGCGAGGAGATGGAACAGTTGTGCCGTTCTCAAGATACACGCAAATTCTATCAGAAGCTCAACGCATCCCGCAAAGGCTTCGTGCCGCGAGCCGAAATGTGCCGGGATAAGGATGGGAGCATCTTGACGGACGAACGTGTGGTGATCGAAAGGTGGAAGCAGCACTACGAGGAACATCTGAATGGCGCTGAGAGTACAGGCAGTGAAAGTCAAGGCAGCAGAGGAGATGACTACGTCAGTTCAGCGGACGATGGAAGCCAACCAGCCCCCACCTTGAGGGAAGTTAAGGATGCCATTCAACAGCTAAAGACCAACAAAGCCGCTGGTAAGGATGGTATCGGAGCTGAGCTCATCAAGATGGGCCCGGAAAAGCTGGCCACTTGCCTGCACAAACTGATAGTCAGAATCTGGGAAACCGAACAGCTACCGGAGGAGTGGAAGGAAGGGGTTATATGCCCCATCTACAAGAAAGGCGACAAACTGGAGTGTGAGAACTTTCGAGCGATCACCATCCTTAATGCCGCCTACAAAGTGATATCCCAGATCATCTTCCGTCGTCTGTCACCATTAGTGAACGAGTTTGTGGGAAGTTATCAAGCCGGCTTCGTTGACGGCCGATCGACAACGGATCAGATCTTTACTGTACGGCAAATCCTTCAAAAATGCCGTGAATACCAGGTCCCAACGCACCATCTGTTCGTTGATTTCAAGGCGGCATACGACAGGATAGACCGCGTAGAGCTATGGAAAATTATGGACGAGAACAGCTTCCCTGGGAAGCTTACCAGACTGATCAAAGCAACGGTGGATGGTGTGCAAAACTGTGTGAAGATTTCGGGCGAACACTCCAGTTCGTTCGAATCACGCCGGGGACTAAGACAAAGTGATGAACTTTCGTGCCTGTTGTTCAACATTGCGCTAGAAGGTGTCATGCGGAGAGCCGGGTTTATTTATTTGCTTCGCGGATGACATGGACATTGTCGGCCGAACATTTGCAAAGATGGCAGAACTGTACACCCGCCTGAAACGTGAAGCAACAAAAGTTGGACTGGTGGTGAATGCGTCAAAGACAAAGTACATGCTTGTGGGCGGAACCGAGCGCGACAAGGCCCGCCTGGGAAGCAGTGTTACGATAGACGGGGATACCTTCGAGGTGGAATTCGTCTACCTCGGATCCTTGCTAACGGCTGACAACAACGTTAGTCGTGAAATACGAAGGCGCATCATCTGTGGAAGTCGGGCCTACTACGGGCTCCAGAAGAAACTGCGGTCGAAAAAGATTCGCCACCGCACCAAATGTGTCATGTACAAGACGTTAATAAGACCGGTTGTCCTCTACGGACATGAAACATGGACAATGCTCGAGGAGGACTTGCAAGCACTCGGAGTATTCAAGAGACGGGTGCTTAGGACCATCTTTGGCGGTGTGCAAGAAGACGGTGTGTGGCGGCGAAGAATGAACCATGAGCTCGCCCAACTCTATGGCGAACCCAGTATCCAGAAGGTAGCTAAAGCCGGAAGGGTACGATGGGCAGGACATGTTGCAAGAATGCCGGACAGCAACCCTGCAAAGATGGTGTTCGCTTCCGATCCGGCAGGTACGAGACGGCGTGGAGCGCAGCGAGCGAGATGGGCAGACCAGGTGCAGAACGACTTGGCGAGCGTGGGGCGTATCCGAGGATGGAGAGATGCGGCCTCGAACCGTGCATTGTGGCGTCAAATTGTTGATTCAGTGTTATCTGTTTAGATGTTAACTAAATAAATGAAATGAACTGCGATATTTCTATTTGGAATCTTGCATGAATCTTGCATTGATTTTTTCCGAGCTTTTGAGAGGATTCCATTCGGAATGCTGCTTGAATTCCGTTCGAAAGGCGGTGTGAGATTTCACGCAGAATCCTGCGCGGAATTCATTCAGAACTTTGCGAGCACTCTATTAGAAGTCATGCGTGGATTTTATTCGGAAAAAAAAAAAATTGTGTGGAGTCCTTTCGGGGTTTTGAGTGGATTCTATTAATTTATTTGTATTGCTGCGTAGATTTCATTAATTATGCTGACTGTACTCCTGCTGAAACTTTGCGTAGATTCCAAGCCAAGTCCTTTGTGGATTCCATTCGGAATCTTGCGTGATTTCTATTCAAAATATGAGTGGATTCCTTTTAGCATAATCTGTGGCAACCATGCAGAATTCGAGGTCTTGTGTCGTAGATCACATGTGGAACGCTGCGTGAATTCTGATAGGAATTCTGCGTGAAATCAATTCGGGCTCCTGTGTGGTATTCGTACGGAATTGTGAATAAATCCGGGGTCTTACGGGGATTCTTTTCGAAATTTAAATTGGATTTTTTTTTTGACCTATGCGTGGATTCCATACGTAATCCTGCATGAACCTTATTAACCATCCACCGTTGATTCAATTTGGGATTCTGTATGGATAACATTCGTGAAGCTTATGGATTCCTTTCAGACTTATGGGTGGATTTATTTCGGAAGCTTGAATCAATTCGGAGTCTTGTGTGAATATAATTCAGAACACTGCGTGGATCTTGCTCTTGCTTGGATCTCATTCGGAATTCCACCTGGTTTTCTTCCTGAATTCTGCGTGAATTGTATTTGAGGTTTTGTGCGGATTTATTTCGGGAGCCGTGTGTAGATTTCATTCAAAACTTTGCTTGGATAATATTCTAAGTGTTGCATGGATTTCTTACGAATCCATTAGGAGCTCTGCGTGGATTTCAGTCGGAATATGTATGGATTCCTTTCATGGTCATGTGTTGATTCCATTCGGAATTCTGCGTGGACTCTTTTTGAAATTCTGCGTGAAAGCTTTTCGAGGTCTTGTCACTTGTGTGAATTCTAACTAATATGTTGCGTGGATTCCAATCGAAACTCAGCGTTTATGCCATTGAAAAAAAAAATCGATCGGAATTCTGCATTGAATCTATTTGTCGAATTTATTCGGAAGCCTATGTGGTTTCCATTCGGAGCCCGTTATAGACTCTGTACAGAATCTTTCGTAGATTACATTAGGAATTTTGAGTGGATTCTTTTCGAGATCTTGTGTCGATTTTATTCCGAATCATGCGTGAAGTCTATTCGGAATCCTTCGTGGATTCCAATCGTAATCCTGCACAGATCTCATTCGCAATTCACCCTGGGTTTACATTTGAGAATCTGACTGGATAACATTCGAATACTTGTGCATTATTTTATATCTGTGTGGATTTAATTCGGAAATAGGATAAAATTCGATTTGAAATCCTTCGTTAATTCCATTCCGATTTTTGCGTGAATTCAATTCAGGATTCTACGCGGATTCAATTCTGAACCCTGCTTGGATTCCATTTGGAATTCTGTGTATTCTGAACTGTGCGTGGACTCCATTCGGTGCCTTGTGTGGATTCCATTTGGAGTCATGTAAGGATTTTTGGAAATGCTGCGCCGATTTCTTTCGGAATGTTGTGTGATTTTAATTGACCATCCTGCGTGCTCCATTCGAAATGCTGCAAAGTTTCGATTTGGAATCCATTCGGAATTCTACGCGGGTTTCTTCCAGAATGTTTTATGGATTTAATTCGGAATTTTACATGGATTTTAAATGTGTAACAATTGAACGAAAAATTCGGCATTTATTACTGAATAACCAGCCCTATCACGCCTCTGAAATGTATTGCATTCTGAGTCACTGCCTGCCGACGTCGTCGTTGGCTGGTCGTTCCGCCACTCCAGTAAATTACGGAGCCATTAATCAATAATCCACAACGGGAACCTGACACGCGTTTGAATGGTGCAACCACTAAATACACGTGTCACACGCACTCGATAGCTCGATTTTGGACGACCCCGCAAGGAACAGGAAGGTACGCAAGCAGTGGAACCGTAACCGCACACCGGACAGGAACGACCTCACTTCGACAGAGTGGCCAACGCCTACGCTCCTAACACAGAGCGCGGTAGCAGCCGTGAAATAATTTATAGCCCGTGGGGTCGAGAGTGCAGCGCACATTAGCTAATGGCCGGCATGTATCACTTCCCTACCCACAGCTCAAATTTCCGATGTCAAAAATAGCAAACGAAAAATTCGAACGGCGCGCTCCGGTAGGAAACTTTCCCGCGTATCGGTACCGCCTGCTGGTGGGGTGGCGGAAGCTAACCTGATGCAAAGTTTTTTTTTATTAGTTTTAGTGCCTTCCGCTTCATTCAGGTGTCCCACTTCACTTGTCCGCAGTTCTATCCGCTTCAGTCACGACGGAGAGAAAGAAATCGACCGAATCGATTTCGCGTCTGAATGCAGACAAATGTTCCCAAGTCGGAAAACAGTCGATCGGCATCGATTTGAATAGAGCATAGGTTCCTAAACGTTGGTTGCCAGTCATCTATTGGTGGGACGTAAAAGTACATTCCTTTGTAATCCGCAATGCAAAGACTTTTCCGCTCAGGCCACGTACTGATAGAAATTACAACCAATCGATGCAACGGTAGTAGTATTTTGAATCCAAGGCAATAATGCGGTATGCACAATTTTTAATCGAGCTTTTTTCACTAAAATAGAAGTCTATTGCACGTGTCTCGTGATCTTCAAATGCTTACCAAACACTGACACCGAGGACTAACTGTGAGAGCAAAATCCATTGTTCCCAGCCATTGCAGCCCTGCAAATTGAATTTCTAATCCGAGTGGTTCGACTTCCACTTCAAATCGAACAGAGCTGCGGCCTGCATTGGCATCAACCACATCAACAATGGCGGGACCACAGCAATCGTTACCATCATCACCGCACTGCGCTCCCCATCCTCGTATCGAGAATCATTTTCTGTGGGGTTTGTTCTTGGAACAGAGGAAAAAAAAGAAAAATCGAACGGAAGCTGTTCCTGGCTCAGATGGGGGATGCCACATCCGCAGCCGAACAATTCAAGTTAATTGGAATAATGTTTTTTTTTTTGCTCTTAGTAAGTGAGGGAGGAAAATAGGATCGTTGTGAAAAAATATTGATTTATACGCTTGCCTATCTATGGAAAATGGAGAGGGGTTTTTGAAATATCGTCGACTTGGATCCCATCATGATGCGTTTCCATTTTTCATATTATGTTAACTTTTGTAAAAGCTATGATAAATTGAAGATTTGATGAAATAAATGAGATAGAAAAATGAATAGATGGTTAGTCATATATATATAGACGGAAAATACGTTTGGATGGATTATAAAGCTGTTAACTTCACATCATGCAAATTTCGTTGATAATCGAGAACATGGTTCAGAAGTCGAAGCTCATCGTTATCTTTGTAGTAGTCAAGAAATTGAAAAAAAAATAGCCTTGTCGTATCCAACCATTCCGTAAACGTTCAAATAAGTTCGTATTGTTCGAATTTTACTACCGTAGAACCCTACCATATCATGAAAACGATTACCTGTGAGCTTTCAGCGATTGCAATAAATTCATCTTGCCAAACAAAATTTGCTACTTACTTCTATTATTTCTGCTGTGCGTAAACCTAATATATGTTGTACACCTTACAAGCGGATGGCAGATTTTAATACAATTCTGCATAAGAACCTTACAATAACTGTATAAAATTTAGGTAATTTCAAAAGATTTTAATACATTGTATTGATCTACAATTTTGTACTGTTTTAATACAGTATCTGGATAGGACACTTACATTCATTGTACTAAAATCTTGCTGAATTGAATGTGCCAAGATTTTATACGATAATTGAGGGGGTTAGAAGCAGAGGAGTGACAATTTTTGTCAAAATTGAGTTGATTATAGCTAAAAAAAAACCTTTGGCTCTAGAGCTTTGCGACAATATGTTGATATAGTTTGTACGTTTGAACAATATTTAATATAAATGTGAAAATTCGCAGAAGATTAGTTATTTTTCGAACCTTCATACGATTTGTATGAAACGAAAAAATATTGAAACACTTTATACCCATTTTCCTCAAAACTAAGTTTTTGTCATTTACACTCCCTTGCGTTTTACTCCCTCAATTGTAATATTCATTTTTTGGGTGTAGCCACCAACAACCCCTTTAATAAATAGGATTAACAGATGAATGCATGACTATTTAGAAATTTTGGCTTACTGAAATGTTGTTGTGGAGAGTATTTTTTGCAACTCCGGCACCTGTCACGCCATTTCGCTTATCAATTTGCATGGGAAATGCTAGAGTTTGCCCACTGAAAGTCGATGAATGACCCAAGCAAAAAATTCATGAGTTATGAGCATGAGCATGATTTACCGCCCACGCACTATGGGGCCTCCCCATACAAACTGCCGGACAAAAATATTTTCTTCCTTTTTCCAAGCTTATAAGATGTTTTTGATGTTGTCATAGCATGAAAATGCTGTTAAGTATCAGTTTCAGTCATTTCGCGACTAACTTTTGAAAAGGGCTTAATATTTTGACTCTTTGATCAACCTATATAATAAAAATGAGTTGAGATTTCCTTCTTGACGATTTAACTCGCGAACGTCTTGATCGATTTGCGATTTTTTCCCTAATCGATTCGTTTTGGGATCCGCAAGGTTTGTATATACAAAAAGTTTTTGAATTTAACGAGGAAATTTAAAAAAAAAATCATTAGAATGCTATTTTGGGTCAGCTGTTGATGAAAATAAAACAAGCGGGCGGAAATTGATCTAGAGTGCGGTGTTGCAAATAGTTTATTGTGACATTTTCAACACCCGGGTAACGCTGGGATTCTTTCGCTAGTAATGTATATAAATGTCCAAACGACATTTTTATTCACAAAATATCAAGAACAAATAGGGAAGAACGATTATTATAATAGAATATTGTAATTGGTGTTGCAATGATGCACACTAAGGAAAAACAGACAAGTGTCGGATCACAAGCGTTTTTTTTTAAATCACGTTTTCTCACAATGTTTGCGCAAGATTTTCCATGGGAATCTGAAAGTCCTTCCTTCTTCTTTCTTATTGGCATTACATCCCCACACTGGGACAGAGCAGCCTCGCAGCTTAGTGTTCATTAAACACTTCCACAGTTATTAACTGCGAGAATTCTAAGCCAAGTTACCATTTTTGCATTTGTTTATCATGAGGCTAACACGATGATACTTTTATGCCCAGGGAAGTCGAGACAATTTCAAATCCGAAAATTGCCTAGACCGGCACCGGGAATCGAACCCAGCCACCCTCAGCATGGTCTTGCTTTGTAGCCGCGCGTCTTACCGCACGGCTAAGGAGGGCTGAAAGTACACATTCCAAATATGATTCACAACTACATATCTCCGCGAGGAAATGCGGGGAAAAAAAGTGGCTGACTTTTTAAGTTATACATCTAATTTTCAGTGTTTCCGTATTTTGATTTTTTATTTTTTTTTCTTCGCTATATCACGATTTTCGTTAGTACGATATGATAGCTATTTTAATTATCTTTATAATGATATATATATAAACCTCGGTATTGTATCAGAAAAAACCTTTCAAAAACTGGTATGAAGTGCTGCAAGATTTTGAAGAGGAAAATCGCGTTTTTTTCCTTTTCTCAACTTTGATAACGAATATCTCAAGAACTATAACTCGTAGGGACCTGGGATTTTGGGGTTTTCTAATCTTGTGTATTTACCTTCAAAGAAATTGTGAAAAAGTTATTGGTGAAAGTGGATTTTCAGATTAAAGTCCGTCTAAATCCCCATAGTGCCACGGTTGCTCCTCCGCTATTGCCAGGTCAGCTGTAATTACACAGAGAACCAATAAATAATATTTGGGACTTTTTTTTTTTTTTTTTTTTTTTTAACTAATTTTATTTTTTAATTATTTAATACTTTCTTTTTTCTCTTAGACTAGGTGTTCCGTGTTTTTAACACTATCATCCTTATTTGCTATGTTACTTTTTAGTTATTATTAATACATTTCAATTGCCTCTGGCAGTTAGAATTTTTCCTCTGGTTGAATTGAACCATGTAGGAATTACAATGTTTTTAACTTAAACTAATCTTAACCTATTTTATACTAAGGGTACAAGGAGTTAATCGTTGCAATAGAAGATTGCAACGATTTTTGTCTAAAATTGGAAATTATTTTGTTGGACATTTGTTGCAATGTCTCAATATTAGAAATTCTATGAAGTTCATTGGTACTATACCACGGAGGCAACTTCAGAATCATTTTCAGAATTTTATTTTGAATCCTCTGAAGTGCCTTCTTTCTGGTATTGCAGCAACTAGTCCATATTGGCACAGCATACAACATGGCAGGTCTAAAATTTGTTTGTAAATCAAAAGTTTGTTCTTAAGACAAAGTTTTGATTTTCTGTTTATAAGTGGATATAGACACTTAATATATTTGTTACATTTGGCTTGAAGGCCTTCAATGTGATTTTTAAAAGTTAATTTTTGATCTAGCAGAAGTCCTAAATATTTAGCTTCGCTAGACCAATTAATTGGAACCCCATTCATAGTGACAATATGTCTGCTAGAAGGTTTCAAATAAGAAGCTCTCGGCTTATGTGGGAAAATTATAAGCTGAGTTTTGGAAGCATTCAGGAAATTTTCCATTTTTGCAAGTAAGTGGAGAAAATATCCAAACTTTTTGCAATCTACTACAAATGACACGAAGGCTTCGCCCTTTGGCTGAGAGACCTGTGTCATCTGCAAACAAAGATTTTGACACCCTGGTGGTAAATCAGGTAAGTCAGAAGTAAAATGTTATACAATATGGGCCCCAGTATGCTGCCTTGGGGACACCAGCCCTTACAGGTAATCTATCAGATTTAGTATTCTGATAGTTTACCTGCAGTGAGCGATCTGATAAATAATTTTGGATCAGTTTAATGATGTACAGAGGAAAATTAAAATTCATCAATTTTACAATCAAACCTTCATGCCAAACACTGTCAAATGCTTTCTCTATATCAAGAAGAGCAACTCCAGTCGAATATCCTTCAGATTTGTTGAGCCGAATTAAGTTCGTAACTCTTAATAACTGATGAGTGGTTGAATGCCCATGGCGAAAACCGAATTGCTCATCAGCAAAAATAGAATTGTCATTAATATGAACCATCATTCTATTTAAAATAATCTTTTCAAACAGTTTGCTTATTGAAGAAAGCAAACTGATTGGGCGATAACTAGAAGCCTCAGCTGAATTTTTGTCCGGCTTCAAAATTGGAACAACTTTGGCGTTTTTCCATTTATCTGGAAAGTATGCCAATTGAAAAAAAAAGTTGAATAAATTAACCAAAAAGGATAAAGAGCTCTCAGGAAGTTTTTTTGATAAGTATGTAGAAAATACCATCATCACCCGGGGCTTTCATATTTTTAAATTTTCTAGTAATAGATCTCACTTCATCCAAATTAGTTCCCAACGAAGGGTCAAAAACATTCTCTTGATTGAGAATGTCTTCGAAGCTCCGTGTAACCTGATCCTCAATTGGACTAGTGAGACCTAGACTAAAATTATGGGCACTCTCGAACTGCTGAGCAAGTTTTTGAGCCTTTTCGCCATTTGTTAATAAAATTTTATTTCCCTCTTTAAGCGCTGGAATTGGCTTTTGAGGTTTTTAAGAATTTTTGTTAATTTCCAAAAGGGTTTCGAACTGGGATCCAACTTCGAGACATTATTCTCAAAGTTGGTATTTCTCAGAATAGCGAAACGTTTTTTAATTTCATTTTGCAAATCTCGCCAAATAACTTTCAACGCGGGATCGCGAGTTCTTTGGTATTGCCTTCTTCTCACATTTTTAAGACGGATCAGTAGCTGAAGATCGTCGTCAATAATAATGGAGTTGAATTTAGTTTCACATTTAGGAATTGCAATGCCTCTGGCTTCGACAATTAAATTTGTCAAAGATACGAGAGCATTATCAATATCACTTTTGGTATCGAGAGGAATATCAACATCAAAATTCCTATCGATATACGTTTTATATAAATCCCAATCAGCTCTATGATAATTAAAAGTAGAGCTGATTGGATTATAAATGGCTTCTTGTGAGATTTCAAATGTCACAGGAAGATGATCAGAGTCAAAGTCAGCATGAGTTACCAATTGGCCACACAGCTGACTTGAATCCGTTAAAACTAAATCAATTGTAGAAGGATTTCGACTGGAAGAAAAACAAGTTGGTCCATTGGGATATTGAATAGTATAATATCCCGCAGAACAATCTTCAAATAAAATTTTGCCGTTGGAATTGCTTTGGGCATTATTCCATGAACGGTGTTTGGCATTGAAGTCACCAATTACGAAGAATTTTGATTTGTTGCGAGTCAGAATTTGAAGATCAGCTTTCAACAAATTCTTTTGCTGCCCATTGCATTGAAAAGGTAAGTAGGCTGCAATGAAGGAAAATTGTCCAAAATTTGTTTCAACAGAAACTCCCAAGGTTTCAAAAACTTTGGTTTCAAACGAAGAAAATAATTTATGTTTGATACGTCTATTAATGACAATGGCGACCCCACCACAGGCGCTGTCAAGACGATCATTTCTGTAGATAAAATAGTTTGGATCTCTTTTAATGGAGAGTCCTGGTTTTAAATACGTTTCAGTTATAATGGCAATATGCACATTATGAACTGAAAGGAAGTTGAATAATTCATCTTCCTTACCCTTTAGAGAGCGGGCATTCCAATTTAGAACTTTCACACAATTATTTGGATCCATTGAAACGGAGTCCGATAACAATTTTTTGTGTGTACTTTATACCAACCTGAACAGCTTCAGGAATGGTATTTGCTTTGAACATTGCATCAATCATGTGATGCAATTGTTCAGTTAAAAAATCAAAATCGGAAGCAGTCATGCTACCTGAATCGGCAACATGACCGTTATTTTCCGTTGGGACATGGGTATAAACCTCATTTTGAGAAGAGAAATTTTGTCTACCAGCAGCGATGTTTGCATACGTAGGTACATTGGAAAAATTGGAATTTACTGAAGTGCTTGCTACCCGTTGACGAGCGGCAAAATTTGTTTGTGAATTGTGGTGGGTATGAATTGCTCGACCGGTAACCGGTTTCGAAATTTGAGCGTTTGAAAATTTCTACCCGTCGAATCTGGGATCCGATTGGAATTTCCCGTCATCAATTTTGCACGGGAATTCAAAACTTTTTGCGTGAAGGGCATTCCCAGAAATTGGATTTATGATTGCCCCCACAATTTGCACATTTAAATTTATTGGAATCTTCTCTCACAGGACATGCGTCCTTGGCGTGAGAGGTTCCACCACAAATCATGCATTTAGCATCCATGTGACAATGTTTGGTTCCATGACCCCACTTTTGGCACTTACGGCACTGGGTGGGGTTTTGGAAATTTCCCCAGGCCTGCGGAAATGTTCCCATGTAACACGGACATGAGACATAATACAGGCCTTTTCCAAACTTTTCATATTATTTAGTTCACTTTTGTTAAAATGAACTAAATAAAATTCTTGAGAAATGCCCTCTGGGAAGTACCAGAATGGGATTTCTTTTTCATCTTAATTACTTGGACTGGTGAAAATCCAAGTAATTGAGAAATTTCAATTTTAATCTCATCCAGTGATTTGTCATCACTGGGGAGACCTTTCAAGACGACTTTGAACAATCGCTCAGTTTTGTCGTCATATGTGAAGAATTTATGGCGCTTCTCAGTTAAATAGTGAAGAAGACGTTTGCGATCGTCAAAGGATCCCGGCAAAACGCGGCAGTCACCCTTCCTAGCAATCTGAAATGAAACCTTGATCCCCTGAAGGTTACTCAAAATCTCATTCCTAAAGCCAGAAAACTCGGCAACAGATACCACAATCGGCGGAATCCTTTGTTTTTTCGCATGAATCGAATCACCTGGGCAAGATTCGATTTGCTCAATATCATTATTAATCAAATCGAACTGATTGCTCAGTTCGATAGGAGAAAAATTATTTCCGACATTAGAGTTTGAAGGAATATCTGAATTCTCCAGCTTCCTTCTATTTTTTCCGCGCTTTGGCAGGACGGTCTTGAAACCTTGTTTCTTAGAAGGAAGTGGAGAATTCAAAGACGGGGAGTCTTCCTCTTGTTTTTATTAATACTCATTGCTGAGCGTGGAGACGTGACCTTCTAAGAGGTTTTTTCCCAGAACGGTGTCCCTGCAGGATTACCACCGCTTGTCGGAATTTTACTTCCGCAAACGGGTCCAACGTAAAACGAAGGCACGGGTCCTTGCAAAGATCGTAACGGGATCAGTGGGTACAAATAGCGCTAAGAAGCACCGTTGAAATTAAAATAGCTTCGGGTAGTATTAAAAACTTCCTTCCGCAAAGAGAGAAAGAACCGCACAGCACGAAAGCACGATGCGGTCTGTGAGATAGAAAACAATGCGAACTTGCATTCTGAGGTGATAAACTGCAAAGAAATCCTCTGCTTGTCACTTTTATTTAAAAGAGGGGAAGTCGTCGAAGAGATCTTAGGTTATGAGTATTTCTTTTGTTTTTTTTATGTTATTTTTATATAATGAAATTTAACTTCTATTTTTACATTTTAGCCTTTAGGAGGCATCGATTTGTTTGTAAAATTTGATAACCTAACTACTATGTACAATAATATTTACAATAAAAATTTGATAACCTAGATTGGAACTAGCGCCCTAAGCGCTTCTTGGTCCGAGTGCAGGCAACGGACCCTAAACTTTTCTTTACACTCGCCAAAGCGTTCATGTAAGGTTTTTATCCCGCCCAGACGGAAAACCTCAGATGTTCTTGTCCTGGGAGGAGTGTTGAGGATCATTCTCAGGAATTTGTTTTGGAGATTTAGAGTGGGGGAAAATGATGACCTGGGTCTTCGCCGCGTTGGTGCATATCTTCCAGCTGGTGAGGTACTCTGTCAGGGCATCCAGGCCTCGTTGGAGTTTTGCCACTAGCACTCTGATCACACTACCGTTGTAGACGATGGAGAAAAGCAGGGGCCCGAGGATACCACCCTGGGGGACGCCTGCGACGATGTTGTGCGCATTGGAACTCGCTCCGCTGATTGAGACCCGGAATGTCCTTGCCGAAAGGTAATTGTTGATGATTTTCACTAGGTAGCTGGGAAGATTATAGCGTTGTAGTTTGAACACCAGGTCATCGTGCCATACATTGTCAAATGCCTTGTCGACATCGAGTAAGGCCATGGCGGAGGTTTTTGAGATAAACTTGTTCCGTCTGAGGATGTTGGTAACTCGAGTCAGTTGGTGTACGGTTGACCGACCGCGTGGGAAATCAAACTGTTCCTCGAGCAAGATGTTGAGATTGTCGACAGACTCAAGTAACCGGTGATGAATAGCTTTTTCGAATAGCTTGGATAATCCTGAGAGACGGCTGATGGGACGATAACTTTGTGGGGCGGAATGATCCTTCCCAGGCTTCCGGATGACTTCCAGGACGATGGGAAGTAGCTGAGCCGGAGACACTGATTAAAGCGAAAGATGCTCAAAGAACGAGGCACTCATATGTCGAGTTTCAGGATGCTGTCGAAGCCTGGGGCCTTCATGTTCTTCGATGATTTGATATAGACCGTCAATTCGCCAGCTGAGATCTCCAACTCCTCCGAGAAATCGTTGGGAATCAAATGGATGTTGTTAGCATGCTCGTTGACGGCTGCTTCGTGTGGACTGACGATGTTCTGCCCAAGATTGTGTGGGCTGACGAAGTGACGACCTATTTCAGCGACCTTCTCTGTAGGAGTTATTAAGCGATCCTTAGAGCCATTATTGTCTAGTGGGATCAAAGGTGAAATGAGCTGAGGCTTGGATTTTAGTATTTTGGTCGTTTTCCAGAACGGCTTAGCATAATCTGGGAGAGTGCAGATCTTATTCGAGAAGCCGTTATTTTTGTGGTCCACCATTCTGGCCTGGATAATTTTTGTGATTCAATTGCAGTGTGCCTTAAGCGTAGACAGTCCAGTACGCTGAAACTGCCTGCAAGTGACATTCCGCAATAGAATCAAATCTTTGGTGAGTGTATCGATGTTTAAAGAGTTGCTTACCTGCCGAGCCGTTGGAACATGCCGCTCTCTGGCCACCGAGATTGCTTCTTCAATAGCGCACAGCTGGCGCTCGATACTTTCCGGCGTCTCCGGACGCACCTCGTAATCGATGGTATTGTCGACGTATTGATGGCACCGCTGCCAGTTCACTCGATTGTAGTTTCGCCGTAACTGCTAGTGCCGATTGACCGAGGACCCCACTTCCGCCACCACCGGATAGTGATCCGAACTGAGCTCCTGGTAGACAACCGGCTGCGAGACGTGGTCGTTCATGTTGCTTATGTATAGGTCGAGGGTTGCGTGGATATCAGACCGAATCAGCCGAGTGGGGGAATCCGGGCTCAAGATCGTGTAGTGGCCTTCCTCCATGTCGTTGCTCCAGAGTGGCGAGCTGCGCGAAGATCGGCATCAGTTGCTCGCTCCAGAGTGTACAGCGGAGCAGATTCTTCCGGTGGGACGGCTTCGTTCTCCGACTGCCGACGGGACCCCGGAGGAGGGAGCGGGGGCCATTCGCTGGTGGATGATGTCGACGTGTCTGGAGATTGGACCGATGCAACTGCCGAAGCCAGTCGCTTGTGCGGCTGTAGCGGTGGGAGTATTGGAATCACACGACGGGGAGCCGGGATGGCTGGAAAGTTCACCTCGTTGATTACATGAACACGGTTCTTCTTCGGAATGGTCCTGATGGAAGCCTTCTTCCGGATTTCCTGGAACTCGGCTCGCTTTGGGCAGCCCTTCGTGGTGGCCCGATGTTTGTCGCGCACTTGAGATCGGCCACCTCCATCTTTTCGCACTCGTCAGTTGGATGGGGTTCGCCACACTTGATGCAGCGCGGCTTCATGCGGCAGTTCCTGGTGCCGTGCCCGAAATTGAAGCAGTTGGTGCATTGCGTGACGTCGCGGTGCACTGGCCGATATCGCTCCCAGTCAACGACAGTGTAATTTAAAACGCCAACCAGCTTCAGGTCCTTACAGGTAGTGGAGCCGTACTCCAGATGGATCGGGTAAAGCTGGTCGCGATATCTTCTCGCCTTGTCGTGACGAGCGATCTTGTGCACGGCTACTGGCTTCAGGCCGCAACTTTCAAGCTCTGCTTTGAGCTCTTCCTCCTTCATGTCGTGGAGCCCTCGCAGCAAAGCATTGAGCGGCTTCGTGCCGGGGTGGTCATGATTGTAGTACTCATACTTGTGGACCTCGAGGCGCTCCACGACGGATTTATGATGGTCCTTGTTTTCCGGCATCACTTTCACGCCCTCGTTATAGAGCCGAAAAGTAAATTTCAGCTCCTTAGCGACCAGCTGGCGAATTTTCTGGGCGTAAATCCGGCGGATCGCCCTTCACAAAAACGGGCGGGCACTTCTCCTTCCCAATCCAGGCTGACGATCTTTTTGGTCCATGCTTTAACTTCAGCCATGGGAACGGATGTTGTGAAACGCCGGCCTTGGCGACCGGCCCCAGCCAGAATGCCCGAAGTGACGTTGCCTGGCACCTCGCAGTGCCCGGGAATCATGGCGAAGATTGTTGATTGTTGTTCACAAGCGAGGATGGCCTGCATCCCTGGGTGTTTCGGGTGGTCGTAGCGCAGCGATAGCACTGGCGGAATCAGCCAGAACTAGGACTGGTTTGTCAGAGGAGGTAGTAGCGGCAATCAACAGAGCTGCACAGAAAAAAATTCTGAAAACTAATTAGCGCGCAAAAAATATAGACGTGAAAAATTATACTATTCCGGGCGGATATGGATCTTTTCCAAAAAGTTCGCCCTGAATGTATGCTATTTGTATTGCATTATGTCAATTCCTATAGCATAAATCAAATAAAAACTGACATAATGCAATGGAAGTCGCATACATTCAGGCGATAATATGGATTAAATTTACGCTCTTTTTGGCGTTCCCTTTATGTGCATTACTTTTCGTGTAAATTTCAACAACTTTTTCTACCGGTGTGCGGTTTCCGCCGAGCAGACGCTGCATTGTGCAGGAAGACTACCCGAAACCGTTAGGTTGCTCCAGGTAACGCCTAAGTCGACCCCTTCTCTTAAAAGGGAACCGTCAATGTATCGATGCTCATGGTCCCTAAACTCAGTGTTTAGCATCTCGGTGACCGATCTTCGAAGAGCTTTCGTGTTGTCCCCTATTTGAAAGCGCTTCGCAATGGAGCTAGTTATGTTGGCTGTGGGGGAGTGTCAACTCCTCGCTCCGTGCCAATGAATCCTAGCCACTGGGGGGAGACTAAATGCCGGACATCTTGTGCATGATCCAATCCCCTTGAACAAGGGGAGGGATCCTGTGGTTTCCGGATGTGATTCGGCGCAGGCAGCCTCAGCGGGTGTGGAAGGAAGAAGTCCGGAAGCTATAAGGAGGTATTGGTTGAAGACTGGGAAGTTTATGTTGACAAGCTCACAACGTGCTACACAGGTCAGTTCCAGTCCGTACACAAGTCTGCTGTCAATCAGCGCTTGGCCGATAGGATACCGAGTGGCCCTGTTGTTCGTCCTATGTGGTCTTGATAATATTTTTATAAGGTTGATCCTTGATTTGCAGCCGACTTTGACCGCTTGAAAATGAGGGTCGAAGGTCAGTCCTCGGTCGATGGAGACTCCGACCTTGGACTTTGGCGAGTTTCCGGTTTAGAACCGGCTGCCCACCAATCTCGATACTAGGGCCGCAGAGACGGTCCGTCCATTGCACAGGATCCTTACATATTTTGCCATAGTCAAAATCTCAAAAAATCTTGGGGGCTATATTTTACATACCACCGAATATTGACTGTTATCTGAAGAAGCATAAGTCCACTAAAACCACTAAAATTTTACTTACTCTATTATGGTAAAATGTTGCAAATTTTGATATCCTTATTATGGAAGGGGCGCCTTATCAAGAGTTTGCCAAGGGGGTTGGGAATTCACGCTCATCCTTTCTCTAGTTCCACTTCAGTGTAAGCTACATATGTCGAATTCCAGTTGACTGTACAACTTAGCTCCGAGTTACATTGAAAATGAAAAGTAAACCAACTACAATGTGTAGAGTCAATCAAGCTAAGCTTCATATCGTGCATATGTGGCTGCAGTTCCCAATATATTTTTCTGTTGCACGTTTATCCGTCTCACAAAAAAACAGTCATTCATCTTCAACGATCAAAAAATATGCAATGGAGTTTTTGAAACATTTTCCCAATCTTCAATTGGGACAACTCTTCTCCTCAAAGCACAAACGAGCATTTCAAATAGTTTGACACTTTCTGTTATTGAATTCAATTTGTGGCTCCTTATCCCTTACTTTTCCATGCATTAGAGCTTCCTCTCAAACTCGAAGAACCCCCATCGGTTAAATCCAAAACTAGAGACAAAGATTGTCAAGTGCCGAAGCTGGGCAAACTAGAATGGAAAAGAAAAATTCCCTCAGAACAAACAATCCGTCAGCTAGTTGCCTTGGTCGCCGACTTCGTCATCCGCGTTACCGCCTTCCGTCCATCCTTGCGCTCATCGGAAGCCGATGGCAAATGGAGTCATTCCATTTCAGTCAGCCAGTCAGTGTGCTTCCCGTGCTACCCCCTGCTCCCTTTGACCGAACCTTCAGGGCGCGACGGAAAAGGAAAAGTACTCTCCGAAAGAAGAAACTTTGCCCAAACAAACAAATTGCTGTCAATCGGAAACAATTGCAGCAAAGTTGCCTAAATGGAGTGTGCCATTCAAGGCACGGTGGAATGCCGGAGTCGGATCTGGAGTGTAAATTGGAAATTCTCGCCTTCCTACAAGCTCGGCGTTTGATTGTTCGATCTCCAGAAAGCTGTTGAATCGGTTCGGGTGCACTTCGAAGCCAAAATTTTGGAAGTACATTTGACTACAGCTTTGGAGTGTTCCCGGAATAATTTTGTGAAATAAATCACTGAGTAAATTAAAGAAAATGTTTGGAGGTTCTGAGTTTCTGAAACTTCTGAGATTTCAAAGTTCATTTTGAGACAATTCAGAAATCCTCATCGGATAGTATCGGATAGCACTGCAAGGCGAATGAGATCCAATTACTTGTTCGCAAAGAAGCTTGGAGCAACTCAAGGAGAGCAGCCCGACAAGCGTAGGGATTCCCATCGAGATGAATTAATTTCACTAATGGAATGAGTGAAAGTTTTTACGTTCGGGCCGTTTGAAAAGTTCCGTGCCTCAGCATTTCCAGAAGCCGCCTCCCTCCCTCACGGATGTGACATTTCAATTCATCGACGGCTTGACACGGAAGACGGGCAGGCGGTTTGAATAACCAGAAGTGCCTGTCGAATCGTTTCAGAAAATTTAGCACGAGCAAATCGATGATGGAACTGGCTGACCCTGACATCGATTTACATCATACCGCGCGCAGACTGCCGCAGGTTGACAGTCATCGGGTGGTGTTGGAAATGTAGTCGACATTTTGAGGGCTTCCTGGTGCTTGTTTGGTATTTTCACCACCGTGTGTGCACGTTTGTTCGCATTCCGCATTCTCCAATCGATTGCGTTTGAAACAGTTTCACAAGAGCAGGTTGCATAACGGGAAAGTGTGGCAGGTTGAATTTCCTGCCTTCATACATACGTTTGCAAATGACCTGTGTGACACACATAGCGAAGGTGACAAGGCTATTAGTAAAGGGCAGTTTGAATTTTCTCTTTGGGTTTGTTCGTACCGATTAAACTAACAAGCAGATGCCATGAATTATAAAATTACTTCTTCACTAAATCCGTCGTGCGGTCCTTTATGTTCCAAATTTTTTAGTTCAATCTAGAAAAAGTCGAGAAAGGTTTCTAAAAATAATCAAAAGCAAGGTAGTTTGAAAGATTCACACAGGGACAAGGGAGGTTTTCCCAAGGTTCTGGATTGTTATCAAGCTTAGCTACGAATAATTGCAAGTTTTTTCATAACCTTCTAAGCTCTCACATGAACGTGAAATACATTTCTTAAAAAACAGGACAACTTTGGTGAAGTCGACATTCGAGATTGGAGTTATGCATGGGAGCCAAAATTTCTTTTTTTAACTTGAATGGAATTTTCAGTAGCCGGCAATGATTCCTTAGAGCGGTTCGCAAGAAGACGAAATTCCACACTTTGGACGGCATGTTGTCTCCATAATGTGTAAGCCTACAAGGCATTTTTGATATAAAAAATGAAAAAGAAAGATCAACATTTCTGATTTCTAAGATTGAAGAACAACATCAAAGCATTAGTAGAGAACCCTAAGAACCGAATGCAATCCGTTTTCGAATTAACAAAATTTAGAAAAAGAAAACACATCTGTTATACAAACTCCCACTGTTCGAAGGGACAACTTGAAAGCAATTTCAAGTAAATGACGTGATTGATGTTATCAGCGCAAACAACAAACACTCGGATCTTCTGGGAATTGAAATTCGCTTTGTGTGCGTTCCTCTCACCCCTGGGGTGCACTTCTGCACCGGCGAGTTCAACCCGAAAAGAAGAAGCACGAAATCCTTTTATCTGGTTGAATCCATTTTCTGCCTGCCTGGCTGCCCCGCCTCCCTTGCTGGCGCCATACCACCTTTGGGCCATCTTTCGCTTTCCGGTTCCGTAGTCGAGTATTGTTCTGAACTTTTTCCATTCGTGTGTACGGACGAAGTCGGTGAGGCATTGGAGTGGAGATCTTCAAAAGTGTCACACTCACTGGTTGCCGCATCTCGCCCGGTATCCGTACATCTGTTGTCTGTCAAGCACGGAAGGCGGGAGATCGGCGAAATTCGAAACGAGTTTTGTTGTTCTCAAGTGAGGCGTGAAAATCGTCATCATCTACTTTTCAGTGCGGCGATGACGACGGCGCGGCAGCGCAACAGCGAACTCCAAAGCGACTACTTTGCTCGTGCGTTGTGTGTGAAGAATGATACTCGAGATATAATTTACTTTTCACGGGATAATTCCGACGACACAGCTGAGTGACGTTGGCTTTCAGAAACAGAAATACGAGAAGCAGAAATCAAACCATTAGAAGCGAGGCGAACAAAAGTTATGTTTTGTGGCCATGGCGGAAACGGAGTTGACGACACCTTCATTACGGATGCTGCGGTGCCGAATAACACACAGGGCCTCGTCAGGCGAAAGTGCTTTTCAGTGTTGCACTCGTGCTGTCTATTCTCGGGGTTGGTTCATTAGAAGGAACTATTCTGTTGCGGAGCCCCGGAAGGGTTTTTTCGCTATCCTACCGGACGCACTAACATTTGCCTCGTTCATTTGCATCCGCTGTTCAGAGTAAAGGAAATTTAAGAATGTTTACTATAATTAACTTTTAATTAAATAAAAAATACTCCAAATGAAATTCGTTTCTCTGCCAATAATGTTTTTTTTATCTTTATTAATATGTTTCTTTTTTTCATCTAAAAATATTATATATTTTAAAATATAAATATTTTTTCATTTATTTTATTTTTTGATATGTTTCGAGGACTTTTTACAAGCTAGAATTCTCAGTAGTCCTATGAAAAACATTTCTTTTCAAAAAAGGATGAAACATTCCTATTTAGGAAAAAAAACTTGATAATTGATTTAAACTGTGTAACTAAACTACTCTTTATTTGGTGAAAAGTGATTGAAATTAAAACTTTTAGCGAATTTAATTAAAAACTGACGAAAATGGAAATGAGATGCAAATGATATACGATTTAGGGAAGTTCAAGACAAAGCACACTCTATGTAGGGGCGGAAACGAAATCTGTGAACAAGCATTAAACTGCAACCTTGCTTCTCGACAAAATTTCACGGGCTCTGTTCACATATATAGCCTTTCTAAGGCATACAATGATTTATATTTGTGAACCAATTAAAAATTGATAATCAAAAAATCCTATTTTATTCCCCAAAATTCACCATGAGGTGATAAATTTAGGATATTACTGTATTCATTGGGACGGAAATAGAAAGGCTGCTGAAATGATCCTTCTTCCAATACTAAAAAACAGTGATCTGAAGTAATTTTTGGTTTGATCACACTCTTGTAGACTAATTATGGACTTCAGTGAGAGTTATAAAACTTAAAATGTCACTTGGGATAGTAGAGCTGTGCGCAGCCGGCTTTCGCATGGCTTTGCAATTTTTTTTTCAAAAGAGCATTTTTAGTGTTGAGCTTAATTTAGTTCTGTCAAAATATCCATTCCAACCAGCACAGTGTATGAAGGGCTGTGGGACAAAAAATCAAAAGAACAAAGCATCGAATGATTAAATTTAGAAAATTGTTAACATAATCTAACTTGATCGAGACAATATGAATATGTCAAGAATATGCTTCTGAACTAAAATCTAGAATTAAAAGGCTCGAAGCCTCCATTTGAGAGACACGAAGGCCTTCTGCCGAAAAGCTTAGTGGATTTGTTGCAAAAGGCTTGGAAGCATCCATCCAAGTGTTTCAAAAACATCCTTCCAAAAGGTTCGGAAACCTTCTTTCAAGAGGTTCGGAAACCTCTTTTCAAGAGGTTTGGAAACCTCCTTTCAAAAGGTTTGGAAACCTCCTTTCAAGAGGATTGGAAACCTCTTTCCAAGAGGCTCGGAAACCGCCTTTCAAGAGGTTTCGGAAGCCTCCTTTCAAGAGGTTTCGGAAGCCTCCTTTCAAGAGGTTTCGGAAGCCTCCTTTCAAGAGGTTTCGGAAGCCTCCTTTCAAGAGGTTTCGGAAGCCTCCTTTCAAGAGGTTTCGGAAGCCTCCTTTCAAGAGGTTTCGGAAGCCTCCTTTCAAGAGGCTCTCGAAACCTCCTTCAAGAGGCTTTCGGAAACCTCCTTTCAAGAGGTTTCGAAACCTCCTTTCAAGAGGTTTCTGGAAACCTCCTTTCAAGAGGCTCTGGAAACCTCCTTTCAAGAGGCTCCTCAAACCTCCTTTCAAGAGGTTTCTGAAACCTCCTTTCAAGAGGCCTGAAGCCTCCTTCAAGAGGCCCGGCCTCCTTTCAAGAGGCCCGGAAGCCTCCTTCAAGAGGCTCAAGCCTCCTTTCAAGAGGCCTCGGAAGCCTCCTTTCAAGAGGCCTCAGGAAGCCTCCTTTCAAGAGGCTCAGAAGCCTCCTTCCAAGAAGCTCGGAAGCCTCTTCAAGAGGCCCAGAAGCCTCCTTCAAGAGGCCTGGAAGCCTCCTTTCAAGAGGCCTGGAAGCCGCCTTCAAGAGGCCTCAAGCCTCCTTCAAGAGGGCTCCAAGCCTCCTTTCAAGAGGCCTGGAAGCCTCCTTTCAAGAGGCCTCAGAAGCCTCCTTTCAAGAGGCTCAGAGCCTCCTTTCAAGAGGCCTCAAGCCTCCTTTCAAGAGGCCTGGAAGCCTCCTTCAAGAGGCTCAAGCCTCCTTTCAAGAGGCTCAGAAGCCTCCCTTTCAAGAGGCTCAGAAGCCTCCTTTTAAGAGGCCTGGAAGCCTCCCTTTCAAGAGGCTCAGAAACCTCCTTTCAAGAGGCTCAGAAGCCTCCTTTCAAGAGGCTCAAGCCTCCTTTCAAAGGCTCAGAAACCTCCTTTCAAGAGGCCTCGGAAATCTCCTTTCAAGAGGCACGGAAGCTTCCTTCAAGAGGCTCAGCCCTCTTCAAGAGGGGCCTGGAAGCCTCCTTCAAGAGGGCCCAAGCCTTCCTCAAGAGGCTTCCCGGAAGCCTCCTTCAAGAGGCCCTGCCTCCTTCAAGAGGCCTCAGGAAGCCTCCCTTCAAGAGGCCCGGAAGCCTCCTTTCAAGAGGCCTCAGAAGCCTCCCTTTCAAGAGGCTCCAGAAGCCTCCTTTCAAGAGGCCTGGAAGCCTCCTTTCAAGAGGCTCAGGCCTCCTTTCAAGAGGCTCAGAAGCCTCCTTCAAGAGGCTCAGCCTCCTTTCAAGAGGCCTCAAGCCTCCTTTCAAGAGGCTCAGAAGCCTCCTTTCAAGAAGCTCGGAAGCCTTCTTTCAAGAGGCCTGGAAGCCTCCTTTCAAGAGGCTCCGGAAGCCTCCTTTCAAGAGGCTCAGAGCCGCCTTTCAAGAGGCCCAGCCTCCTTTCAAGAGGCTCAGAAGCCTCCTTTCAAGAGGCTCAAGCCTCCTTTCAAGAGGCTCAGAAGCCTCCTTTCAAGAGGCTCAGGAAGCCTCCTTTCAAGAGGCTCAGAAGCCTCCTTTCAAGAGGCTCAGAAGCCTCCTTTCAAGAGGCCTCGGAGCCTCCTTCAAGAGGCCTCAAGCCTCCTTTCAAGAGGCTCAGAAGCCTCCTTTCAAGAGGCTCAGAGCCTCCTTTCAAGAGGCTCGAAGCCTCCTTCAAGAGGCCTCAGCCTCCTTTAAGAGGCTCAGAAGCCTCCTTTCAAGAGGCTCGGAAACCTCCTTTCAAGAGGCCTCAGAAGCCTCCTTTCAAGAGGCTCAGAAGCCTCCTTTCAAAAGGCCTGGAAACCTCCTTTCAAGAGGCTCCAAATCTCCTTTCAAGAGGCACGAAGCTTCCCTTCAAGAGGCTCAGAAGCCTCCTTTCAAGAGGCCCTGGAAGCCTCCTTTCAAGAGGCTCGGAAGCCTCCTTTCAAGAGGCTCAGAAGCTTCCTTCGAAGAAGCTCGGAAGCCTCCTTCAAGAGGCCTGGAAGCCTCCTTTCAAGAGGCCTCAGAAGCCTCCTTTCAAGAGGCTCAAGCCTCCTTTCAAGAGGCTCAGAAGCCTCCTTTCAAGAGGCCCAGCCTCCTTTCAAGAGGCTCAAGCCTCCTTTCAAGAGGCTCAAGCCTCCTTTCAAGAGGCCTGGAAGCCTCCTTTCAAGAGGCTCAGAAGCCTCCTTTCAAGAGGCTCAGAAGCCTCCTTTCAAGAGGCCTGGAAGCCTCCTTTCAAGAGGCCTCAGAAGCCTCCTTTCAAGAGGCCCGGAAGCCTCCTTTCAAGAGGCCTGGAAGCCTCCTTTCAAGAGGCCTCAAGCCTCCTTCAAGAGGCCTCAGAAGCCTCCTTTCAAGAAGCTCGGAAGCCTTCTTTCAAGAGGGCTCAGAAGCCTCCTTTCAAGAGGCCTCAGGCCTCCTTTCAAGAGGCCTGGAAGCCGCCTTCAAGAGGCTCAGAAGCCTCCTTTCAAGAGGCCTCAAAGCCTCCTTCAAGAGGCCTCAGAAGCCTCCTTCAAGAGGCTCAAGCCTCCTTTCAAGAGGCTCAGAAGCCTCCTTTCAAGAGGCCCAGAAGCCTCCTTCAAGAGGCTCAAGCCTCCTTTCAAGAGGCCCGGAAGCCTCCTTCAAGAGGCTCAGAAGCCTCCTTTAAAGAGGCCCAGGCCTCCTTTCAAGAGGCTCGGAAGCCTCCTTTCAAGAGGCTCCTGGAAGCCTCCTTTCAAGAGGCCTCAAGCCTCCTTTCAAGAGGCTCAAGCCTCCTTCAAGAGGCCTCAAGCCTCCTTTCAAGAGGCCTGAAGCCTCCTTTCAAGAGGCCTCAAGCCTCCTTTAAAGAGGCCTCAAGCCTCCTTTCAAGAGGCTCAAGCCTCCTTTCAAAAGGCCTGGAAGCCTCCTCTCAATAGGCCTCGAAGCCTCCTTTCAAGAGGCCTCAAGCCTCCTTTCAAGAGGCTCAAGCCTCCTTTCAAGAGGTCTGGAAGCCTCCTTTCAAGAGGCCTGGAAGCCTCCTTCAAGAGGCTCAGAAGCCTCCTTTCAAGAGGCTCAGAAGCCTCCTTTCAAGAGGCCTCAAGCCTCCTTTCAAGAGGCTCAGAAGCCTCCTATCAAGAGGCTCAGATGCCTCCTTTCAAGAGGCTCAGAAGCCTCCTTTCAAGAGGCTCGAAACCTCCTTTCAAGAGGCTCAGGAAGCCTCCTTTCAAGAGTTTCTGGAAACCTCCTTTCAAAAGGTCTGAAACCTGCTTTCAAGAGGCCTGGAAGCCTCCTCTCAATAGGCCTGTAAGCCTCTTTTCAAGAGGCTAGGAAGCCTCCTTTCTAGAGGCTTGGAAGCCTCCTTTCAAATGGCTTCGAAGCCTCCCTTTCAAGAGGCTCGGAAACCTCCGTTTAGGAGGTTCGGATGCTTCCTTTCAAGAGGTTCGGAATCCGTCTTTAAAGAGGCTTGGAAGCCTCCTTTCAAGAGGCTCGGAAGCCTGCTTTCAAGAGGCTCGGAAGCCTACTTAAAAGAGGTTCTGAATCCTCCATTCAAAAGGTTTGGAAACCTCTATTCAAGTGGCTCGGAAGCCTCCTTTTAAGAAGCTCGGAAGCCTTCTTTCAAGAGGCCCGGAAGCCTCCTTTCAAGAGGCTCGGAAGCCTCCTTTCAAGAGGCTCGGAAGCCTCCTTTCAAGAGGCTCGGAAGCCTCCTTTCAAGAGGCTCGGAAGCCTTCTTTCAAGAGGCTCGAAAGCCTCCTTTCAAAAGGCTCGGAAGCCTCCTTTCAAGAGGCTCGGAAGCCTTCTTTCAAGAGGCTCGGAAGCCTCCATTCAAGAGGCTCGGAAGAAAAACTTTGTATGCAGGAAAATAAAGAGCCAATCAGATATGCTTTCAATAAAACAACAATTTGACAATTTTACAAGGGCGTGTACCACTGGAAAAATTAGAAAATAAAAATGATAAGTGAAAAGTTGTGAGTGATGGGAAGTGAGAAGTAGGAATCGAGAATTCCACTGAAAAGCACTCTTATAATCAATCGAGAATTGTCGACTGCAATTTGGGGTATAGGAAGTGAGATGGAAGAAGCGAGAATACTATGTGTGTGAAATGAGAAGTGAAAAGTAAAAAAGCAATAAGAGGAATATGATTATTGATATATAGCACGTGAGAAGTGAGAAACAAGAAGTAAGAGGTACAAGGAGTTTAATTAGAGAATAAAGAAAAGAAAAACACGAGAAATAAAAAATAAATTTAAAAAATTTAAAAAAATAAGCCTTAGCACGATATCTGAGCGACGCGAAATTTAAGAGAAAATAGCAAATGTATTGATGATAAAATTTGTTATTATTCAGTTATTAGTTAATCACTTGATTGATAACTAAATATCAAAATGAAAACAAGGATAACTTGACGTGTAAACAGTTTCATATTACTTCATCTGCCTTTGCTCGGGAGGGGTTTCGGAAAAGGCTACTTGGGTATAGGGGGTTTGATAATTCTGCCTACGTAGTTTGCAGGGTTTCGACTTTTCATTTCAATGAGACCAAAGCAAGCGTTTTTCGGGCCAAGGGAAAATCTTTTTTCGTTGTTTATGTTGAGAATCACCTTTCACCCATCAATCTTTTCTCTAGACTTAGCCTTGAAAGATAAACGAAAATCTTGCATATTAAATGAAAATCCTTTTTCGTTTCATCACTTTTCACCTCTCACTCACTTTTCGCGAGAATTCGAACCCAGAATAGTAACAATAATAGCTGTGGGGATGCGCTTACTCTAGCCACACCACCACGCTATCTGTATAAAAGCGTTAAGTTATTTGTTCCACATAAGCTACTACCATGTGCATTTATGGTGCCACGAAAATACTCGAAAATGAAAGAAAAAAGAGCAAACCAACGTGTGGCGGCAATCGAAGTGAGCGAAAAATGGTTATCACTCTCCAGGCTGTTTTTCTTTCCCGAAAAGCGATTTCTCCCTGAAAATGTTCGTGAGGGAGCATCATGTGCTCCTGAGATTGAGTGAGCCTTACGAACCCTGGTAGTTTGTAGACGTGCTGCAATCCACTATCCCCACTATCGCCGTTTTGAGTCGGTGTCACCCGGCTCTGCTAAGCGAGTAAAATGACTCGGCTGCCAGCCCTCGATTACACAATACCGCAATATCCAAGACAAAGTCCGTTAAGTCGCGGCCAAAATGCTATAATCAGGATCTCACTGGTATTAATCCTACTGTGCCAATTGGCACTCCCTAGGCTCATATGCGCTTCGTGCGCCACACGCTCGTATTTGTAGGCCAGCCTTCTGGACACATTTTTTGACACAGTGTAGGCTCAATTTACGAGAAACTGTAGAATATTAGATTTATAATTGTAAAAGCTTTTTCAAAATGACACGAATGCACCCCTATGGTGTTATGTGTCAGTAAAAAAACAAACAAACAAACGAACTATTTAAAGCGGCTTTGAATTTATTAAATTTCGAAAAATTTCCACAAGTCGTGTTCAAAGCTTCAGAAACTCCACACATTCAATCTGATACCTTGCTCTGAAGAAAACCCCCTTAAAGATATCTTCCGACGAACCCTCGCCGTGCAAAAAAAAAGAAATGCTACTGACGAAAGAAAAACTTTATCCTTCCGAGATCAAAAGCAATCACCATCCTCGGTGTGCAATGAACCGTCAAATCTTTATAAACTGGCAGTTGGAAAAAAGAAACGCTACTCTCTCCAATGCTGACTTTCTTCGTTCCTAGTCGGCTGCTGATTAGCAAAAAGAAATCAGCACACTTTCTGACTGGACCCGGTAGGAAACGAAAACGGGTGGATGTTCCTTTGCCGCTATGAGTCTTGAATAGTCAATGGGTTTTGATGTTCTGGACGATCTCTTCTGTGTGTCTTCTGGAACCTGGCGTGCCTTTCAACATTTTCGAAAATATTATTTCTGAGTCTGGCTGTGGTAAGAATTCGTATCGAATGTGGTAAGCGCAACCGTTGAAAAGACTAGAAAAATGCATCAAACTGCTTTTCTCGTAAGACTATTTCTAAGAGACTTTTTAAATTTGACAGTTTCTATTTAATTTATAGATTTCAACGTTATTAAATTTCAACAAATATTGTATCTGTACATATTTCAAATATATGCATCACGCTGAAAAGGTGATACATGCTTTCAGAAAAGTACTTTCGCTTTCGATGGTTCCTTAGGATCTGCTTCATACGAAGCTTCTCTTTCATTGAAAACACTCAAAACAGCCAGATTATCCCCGAGGAAAAGAGTAAACCCCACCCCCTAATCCCAATACATCAACGGTGATAATGAGCAATTGCTTCTTCCGGGGTGGAAGCAATTGATTCGTAGCCGGGATTTTTCTGCTTTCCATTGTTCAGTTGAGTATCCTCGGCTTGAGCCAGCCGAGGCCGAGGGATGTGGGCGCGGTGTAGCTTCCCGGCTTCACCCCCATCATTGACGGGCTGGAATCAATCGCTTCACTGAGCGGAAAGCAGCTCGTGTTGGATTTGGGATCCATTCGACGGATTTTCGAACCGTTCTTTCGCTTCACGTACCTACCTACGTCTGCCTCCTGCTGGTTGGGTGTGAAAATCAATCAAACGCATCGCTTCAGATGAAAGCACCAACAAAGCACTTGATTGGTGGAGTCGGAGTTGGATGCGGTGAGAAGTCTCGCGTAACGTGATGGAGGATGCCTTCTTTTGAAAGGAATAAAATCGTTGGCCCTCGTCGATCTGTGCGTTAGGCGTAGGACGTAGCTCACTATTTTTTGATTATGGTTGAGTTAATTTTGCCCAGTTAAAGTATTTTGATCTAATCTGTCCATTTGACCACAAAACTCGTCCTCGTTTTAACTATTAGATTGGTAGTTTTGCCAAACAGTTTCGGATTTTCTCTCTGAGTCGTAAAACTCATTCATCTTAACTAGAACTGTGCTCATTGAACTATAACTAATTGAAATACAACAAGTTAAATAAAAAAAGAGAATTTTAAGTGAAAACTAAGCAAATTGTCCTTTTCCAGTAACTCCATAAAACATGGCTTTTATGAAAAAAAAACCACTATTCAAATTCAATTTTTTTCCGTTGGCAAACTCTTACTTCGGTTTTCGAAAAATGCTATTAGGATATTTCAATTTCAACCACATGTTGATAGGGTTCTGCAGCACTGATTTGTTTACATGTAAATAAATTCAGAATGGATTCCAATTAATTCATCAGTAAGCAAATTCTCCTGCAAACAAGCTCTTTGTCCCATGAATTCCATAAAAGACCAATTACTGGCTCCGCATCCACCAGGCAAAGAATTGCTCCTTCGGAACTCTCCTCATACAAACAAATTCAACACACAGGAAATAAATACGGATTCATCTACCTCGGTTCGGAGTCAGACACCGAGCCACATCTCAGTCAAAATGTTTACCATGCACACACACATAAAGTGCCACCAGCTGCATGTAGGATGCAACTCGGGGCTATCCTTTCCATAGAAACAACAAAAACCCGAACACAAAAGACAACTTGAGCCCTACTCCAAATCCATGGGCCCATTTGCGTCCATTCTAGAAACCAACTCAATATTTATTCTACATATTCCGAACCCCCGCCCAGGTCCTAGTCAATGCACCCAGTTAACCGCACCTGCTGCCGTGGCTCTTCCACCACGACAAGCTACTAACTAAACCCATTATTTATGCATCAAACGAGATGAGGGAAATGCACATTCCTTCCCACCTTGCTTGGTTTCACCTTCACCACCACCACCACCGCCGTCAACGACAAAACACATAATCAAACTCTGCGCCGGGATAGAATGGGAACCTACGGAGAATGACCCACATCCTGGTGCAACTGCAGCGCCAGGCAGGCAATGTGAATGGAAGGAAGCACACCGGAAAGCGTTCAACAAATGTCACTCCATTATTTACACTCTTTCAGATGGCACTTTTCTCACTTTGAATCTGTCTTCAGCAGAACAGACACCAGTACTGACTGCCGGAGAAACCGCTCTTCCCAACATTACTGGATTTCTGCACACACCACTTAGCACCTTCTGATCTCGGTGTTTACCTTGGAGTTAAAGCATTTTTTTGCGAATTAGTCAGTTTTTTCTGGTCTTTACGATGATCTTAATTTTTTACCGCAAAGCAAAAACAGTACCGCGAAGCACTAGACATATTCTGCGCACCTTCTGCATAATTTTACGCACTTTCGGCTGGTTTATGGAAAGCCAGAAATTAATGATAGTTCCGGATAACCAGCATAACATTATTATACAAGTGTTGAAGAAAATAATTTTGAGACATTTGCAATTAACTTAGCAATTTTAATAAGGGCCAACTTGAAAGATTTTCATTCTGGGCGATGGACAACTACAGTGATTTTTTTAAGATTTCAGTCGATTTCGTTTTTTTCTTTATGAAGGCTATGCTACCATCATCCTCAGAGTCTTCCTCTGCTGCTATTTTGGGCAGTTTACGAAATCCACATAGCAGAAAGTGCTTTATGCTTATTAATTTTTGCTTATTTCTATGAACTTTCAAACAGTTACTCACAATTTTGGTTAATTTCATCGAATGAAATCGTATGAGATCGACGCGTGAACGCGTGTAGATGACAGCAAATAAATTTCGCTGCCACAAATTTTCTTTTGTTGCTAGAGTTTTCCAAAGTTAGAAAATATGATATTATCACTAAGGCATATCGAAACAGAAGACACTTTAATTACCAGCAGCGCAGTTCCACCAAATTGTTGAAACTAACCTTGTCGACGACTTCGGTTAAGTCTGCATATTAGATACTGTGATATTCTACATTCATGTTCGACAACCACTTTATTTATCTTTGTCTGCACACTCAACTAAACTCCCCTATCTCTCTAGGTATCCCAACCAGGATGCCACATCCTCCCCATGTACAAAATAGAAACGAAATCAATTAATAGTCTTCTAAATATTACACATTTGAAAATTATTGATATTATTCAGAAAACGCTGCGGTCGCTTGATAATCTTATACTTTACCCTTAACATTACCATCAACTACTTCCATTTCTGGGGTTCTTTCAATGAATCTCTTGAAATGCTTGACGTTCCAATCGAATATTTTGTGTGGTGCCATATCGTTAACAGTAGCCCGCCTTTCTCCAGCCAGTTTCATCACTTCATGCAGCGTATTCCTATATACTGGCTCCGCTTTATCACCTTATCGCTTATCAGGAAGGGAGGAAATGTATAGACCGGTCATCGGACCGGATAGTCTGCACACCGTATCGAATGACAACGGCCAACGATGTATCAACTTCGTAGCCTCCCGCGGTATGGTAGTCCGAAGCACCTTCTTTCCTCGCAAAAAATATCCACAAGGAAACATGGAGATCACCTAACCAAGAAACGGAAAACCAAATCGACCACGTTCTAATCGACGGTAAATTCTTCTCCGACATCACGAACCTCCGCACTTACCGCAGTGCGAATATTGAATCCGACCACTACCTCGCTGCAGTATGCCTGCGCTCAAAACTCTCGACGGTGTACAACACGCGTCGAAGTCGGACGCCGCGGCTTAACATTGGTCGGCTACAAGACAGTCTACCGTCAGCCCAAGAATACACGCAGCAGCTGGTAGTGGCACTCCCAACAGAAGAGCAGGTAGGCGCAGCGTCTCTTGAAGATGGCAGGAAATATATTCGATCCGCCATTGGTAGCACCGCATCCGCTGCACTTGGCACGGAGCTTCTGGATCAGAAGAACGACTTGTATGACGGTGAATGTGAGCAGTTAGTTGAGAAGAAGAATGCAGCATGGGCGGGAACCTTCTTACAAACGAGCGTGAGGTGATCCAAAGGTGGCGGCAGCACTACGAAGTGCACCTGAATGGCGATATGACAGACAACGGTGGCGGTATGGTAATGAACCTAGGAGCACGCGCGCAGGACATGCGACTTCCGACTCCGAATCTCCAGGAAATCCAGGAGGAGCTTGGCCGGCTGAAGAACAACAAATCCTCTGGGGTTGACCAACTACCAGGAGAGCTATTTAAACACGGTGGTGAGGCACTGGCTAGAACGCTGCACTGGGTGATTACCAAGGTTTGGGAGGAGGAAGTTTTGCCGCAGGAGTGGATGGAAGGTGTCGTGTGTCTCATCTACAAAAAGGGCGATAAGCTGAAATGTGGCAACTACCGCGCAATCACATTGCTGAACGCCACCTACAAGGTACTCTCCCAAATTTTATGCCGCCGACTAACACCAATTGCAAGAGAGTTTGTGGGGCAGTACCAGGCGGGATTTTAAGTGAACGTTCTACCACAGACCAGGTGTTCGCCGTACGTCAGGTATTGCAGAAATGCCGCGAATACAACACATCATCTATTTATCGACTTCAAAGCCGCATATGATACAATCGATTGGGTCCAGCTATGGCAGCTGATGCACGGACACGGATTTCCGGATAAACTGACACGGTTGATCAAAGCGACGATGGATCGGGTGATGTGCGTAGTTCGAGTTTCAGGGGCATTCTCGAGTCCCTTCGAAACCCGCAGAGGGTTACGGCAAGGTGATGTCTTTCGTGTCTGCTATTCAACATCGCTTTGGAAGGGGTAATACGAAGAGCAGGGATTAACACGAGTGGTACAATTTTCAATAAGTCCGTCCAGCTATTTGGCTTCGCCGACGACATAGATATTATGGCACGTAACTTTGAGAATATGGAGGAAGCCTACATCAGACTGAAGAGGGAAGCCAAGCGGATCGGACTAGTCATCAACACGTCGAAGACGAAGTACATGATAGGAAGAGGTTCAAGAGAAGACAATGTGAGCCTCCCACCGCTAGTTTGCATCGGTGGTGACGAAATCGAGGTGGTAGAAGAATTTGTGTACTTGGGCTCACTGGTGACTGCCGAAAATGATACCAGCAGAGAAATTCGGAGACGCATAGTGGCTGGAAATCGTACGTACTTTGGATTCCGTAAGACGCTCCGATCGAATAGAGTTCGCCGCCGTACCAAACTGACAATTTACAAAACGCTCATTAGACCGATAGTCCTCTACGGACACGAGACCTGGACGATGCTCGTTGAGGACCAACGCGCACTTGGAGTTTTCGAAAGGAAAGTACGGACAGTACGTGGAGGAGGCGAATGAACCACGAGTTGCATGAGCTGCTGGGAGAACCATCCATCGTTCACACCGCGAAAATCGGAAGATTGCGGTGGGCCGGGCACGTAGCCAGAATGTCGGACAGTAACCCGGTGAAAATGGTTCTCGACAACGATCCGACGGGCACAAGAAAGCGAGGTGCGCAGCAGGCATGGTGAATCGATCAGGTGGAAGATGACTTGCGGACTCTCCGTAGACTGCGTGGTTGGTGACGTGTACACACTAACTTTTTCTTTCTCGAGCTCGGCAAAATCGGGCACCGCTGTAGCTCAGTAAATTTCAGAACTGAACTTCGGCATAAAATTTGGTTTATTACTGATTTTCGGCAAAATATTTACCATATCTCAGCAACTGAAACGTCACTTTTACTGAAATCTCGGCAAAAATCATGTTTGCTGAAACTCGGCGGTGCCCATCTCGGGAAAATAAACAAAAAATGCTGAGATCTCGGTGAAAAAAATTAAGTTTGTAGCCATGGACCAAGCCGAATGGAGAAGACTCTTATATACCGCACAGGCCACTTCGGCCTTAGTCTGAATAAATAATAATAATAATAATAATCCCTCAGTACATAGATGAAGAAACTGGCTAGTCTTCAGTTTCTTCGTTCCAGTTTCAAAATCTACCTGTCTGGCCGTGAAGGCCGATCAACGACGGATGAGATGTTTAGCCTGAAGATGATCCTTTATGATTTTCAAAAGTACAACTTGCTGATTCACCATCTGTCTATTGATTTCAAAGCAGCGTACGATTCAGTGAAAATTAATTAGCTATGGCAGATAATGTCTGAACATGACAGCTTGATGACTCGAAATGAAGTATTCGGGTTGCAGACGACGTATCAACCGCGTTTGGGACCGTGGAGAGATTGAAGCAGAGTGATGCGCTTTCAAATTTATTGCAAACTATCAGACCGGACAAACTTCGTTTCGCCTAAAATTAATTTATTCTCTGCTTAGATCTCGACTTATGCAGAAGTTTCTGCTTCATTTGTATGGGAGCCACCTTTCCAAAGAAGGGAGGGGTCTCGAACCATCTTCAGAACCTTCCCCGGCCCCAAAAATCTTTGCATACAAATGTTCACGCCGAGTAGTTTCGGAGTCTATAAGGTTCAGACAGACAGAAATTCATTTTTATGCATATAGATATTGCACTCGAGGGGGTGATTAGGAGATCTGGTGTGCAGAAGAATGACACTATCCTCACATGGTCGCATATGCTCCTGATCTTTGCCAACGAAGTTGACTACATTCGATCGTAGGGCAGTAGTGGAGGCTTTTACCCTAATCAAGAGGGATCCGGTGAAGATAGGCTAAATCATCGACTCTATCAAGACGGAGTACATGGTTGCGGGTAAAGACAAAGGTAGACCCACAGAGAAACAGACGTCGCACTTGTCGAACATCGAACAAAATGCAATCAAAATCATCGTCACGAAAGCATTGTCGCCCAATGCTAAAATTACGGTGTGTGGCCAAGCGACAACCAGATGGCGGTAGTGCGCAAACGTCCACCAAAGGTAGGCTGACCAGATCATTTCGGTGAAAAAACGGGACAAACGCGCTTGACAAACGGGACATGTTAAAAAACCTTGTGATAAAATTGAAAAACAACTCAAAGTTTAAAATTTATGAGCTTTTTGCATTTTTCGTATAAGAAGATAGAAATATTGCAGAGTGTATCATTCACCACTATAACATTCTATTGCGGTTGTGGAAAAATAATAAACTACAAATATTTCACTTTTCAAAACAAAAATTACAAATCTCTCAATATTTAAAAAATGTAGAATTTCTTGTTCCCATGTGTTCAAAACTAAAGTGAGACTCATGCAATTTCGTCTCAAAAAGTAAAAAAATCTGGCCAATTTATAGTCTGGTTTACATGTCGGACATGGGAGCGAAAATTGCAGACAAGTTTCTGATGTGTAGCCTTAAAGTATGCGAGGATCTTAAATCTAGCCTTTATTCGGACCGAATTTTCCCTCGGTTTGAATCTACCTTAAACTTGATTTTGTTCAGTTGATTTTTAAATATTTGTTTCATGCATTTCAGAATTATTCAGAATGACTTAATGTTTCGAAAAGAATCAAATGATTGAAAAATATGTGGTACCGTGTGGGACCGAATTTCTACAGCACCGAAATCCGTCCACCTCATGAGATATCAATTTAGAAATTATTTATCTTAACCTGTTCAGATACTTGACAGTAAGCTTTTAGGGCATTGAAATGGAAAGTAGGCTTTGAAACTAAAACAACAAAAATCAAAAACATATTTCCACCCACCAAACGTGGAGTTTCTGCCGCCATATTTTTTGCGGGTAGAGTGTAATTGCACCAAAAGTAACTGTGTTTAACTGCTAATTGCGAATCATTACATAAGATAAGCGGAATACAAATCGAAGGGATCCCTTCTCAAGGTGCGTTTTAAACTATTTACAGAGGTAGTTTAGTCAATCAGTCTGTTTCAGATTAATTATTTTGTTAAACAATATCTGTACGAATTATGATTCTTTGATTCGAAACCCGTCCACTATGGGAGGATTTCGATTCAGGAGTAGTTGAAATTTTTATTATTTTATCATGTTTTTAGTATTTCTATTTTCTAGCCCCTTTTTCACATACTAAGCTGCTTAAGTGTACGGATTTCGATGCCCGCAGATTTAAAAAAATGGATTTCCTACTTCAGAAGATTCAAAAAGAATAATCGGAAATGAACTTTATCTGAAAATTGGAATGTCTGTCCCTGCGTTTCATTTAATTTACGTTTAGGCGTGACCTGAATTCCAGGAAATACTTGCTTACCAAGTTACTAATTTCTTTCAATCCACTGATGAAATTGGCTAAATTTTAATGCCTCTGGAATAAGCAGAATAAAAAAAATCATTGAAATGAAACTGTATGAAAAAGTCTTCCGGAGAAATGTTGTCATTAAGCATTAAAAACCTTAAGAAAAGTCGAACAATGGAAAATGCAAAACGGCATAGATAGCATTCTTTTAAAAGTAACACTAAATAATATAACATCCCACACTTTGTTGATGGGTTCCGTCCCCTTTCTTTGTTGAGAGATGAGCCAGTCGAGGGCTGCAAATCTCTCTAAAAGAAACCAAAAAAAAACTATTTTCATGTATTTGATTTTAGATTCCTGCCTGAAATAATGAATTTTTTGAATGATATTTTAGAAGAATCAATGAAAAAACGGGACAAATTGAGGATTTTTTAGATTACGACGGGACAGCACAAAAAGGTCTAAAAAACGGGACTGTCCCGTTAAATACGGTACGTATGGTCAGCCTATCCTGCGCCAGATGCAGGGCACTGAATCCGTGGTCAGCTTCACACACAGCGCGATAGATTTCGTGGCGGAAGTATCTTCGCAACTGCTGGATCTGGGAAACACATAGTGTTTGTATATCGGTGACGCCTCTTCCTCCTACTGTACGTGGCAGGGTGACTCTCTCAATGGACGATTTTGGATGGCGCATGCGATGCTTGGTGAACGCCACTCGTACTGCTAGTTTCCAAGCCAGTCCTGGCCTACTTCACCACCCGGAAACTGTATGTCAACAAGTGCACGGCAAACGTGTTTATCGCCTTCACTTTGTTGCCGGCCAACAATAAGCTCTTCAAATACCGTTGATACGATGCAAGAACTTTTCCCGCAGCTCTTTCTTGATCGTCGTATGGCGAATTCCTTTCAGTTGCAGGGAACCTAGGAACTTGTACGTTTCGCCTTCAACCATGTTTCGAATCTCCTCCTGTTCGTTGACGCAGAAACTGTCGGCATCCACCAGGTGACCCCGGTGTAGATGTATGGATCGACATTTATCGATACCAAACTCCATCCGGATGTCGTTGCTGAATACCGTTACAAGCCGCAGAAATTGGTGCAGCTTCTCCACAGATTCTGCAAACAGCTTCAAGTCGTCCATAAAGAAGGTGTGGGTAATGTTTGTACTCCTTTTCCCACTCTTCAAATGATTGCCATAGTTGTGTTGGTTGAGTGCTCTGCTAAGAAGGTTCATGGCAAGGCAAAACCATAGAGGACTGAAGGCATCGCCTTGGAATATGCCCCTCCTGATGCTGAGAGTCCTGGACCGTAACACCTTTTCTCCATCGGTAATGTGTAGGGATGTGCTCCACATCCCTATAGCGTGCTACATACATTAGCCTGATGACGTTACCGTCTATCTTATACAACTGCAGTACCTTAAGAAGGTACGAGTGAGGTACTGAGTCGTATGCCTTTTTATAGTCGATATACTCCATGCTCAGGTTTCTTTGCTTGTGGGTGGTTTGCCCAACAACGACTGCATCAATGATGACCTGATCCTTGCAGCCTCGTGTGCTACGTCGACAACCTTTTTGTTCCTCGGTCATCAGGTTGTTGACGTCGCAATGGTTCTGCACCCTCCTCGCTATTACCGATGACAGCACTTTGTACAGACTCGAAAGGCACGTTATTGGTCTGTACTTGGCTGGGTTCAAAGTGTTCCGATCCTTCGGCAGAAGATAAGTAACACCCCTAGTGATGAATTCCGGTAGCTGCCCGGGGTTATCTAGTACCGTGTTGAAGCATTCCGCCATCCGCCCGTGGACCGTTGTGAGTTTTTTATACCAGAAATTATGCACAAAATCGGGTCCTGGTGCAGCCCAATTCCTGGTATACCGGGTAGCCTCACGTATGTCTTGGGCGGTCACGTTGATAGCGGTCATGTCTCCAATTCCACCACAATATTGCTCTTCTTCTGCCATCCAGACCCCATCGCCGTTGTGTATGACGGGGTTCTCCCATAGATTGGACCAAAAATGCGTGACTTCTCCAATCTCCGGAAGGCCCTCGCCAAAGTCGGCTTTGTCGTTTCGGATGTGGTTGTAGAACTCCCTTTCGTTGATGTTGAACATTCGATTTTGCTCCTTCCTCTTCGAACATTCTCCATAACGTCGCAGTCGTTTGGCAAGAGCACTTAACCGCTGAATATGGGTGTCGAGGATCTCAATTATGTTCGCCTCGGTGAGATCACGGAGTTCTGTGGGTTTCACAATTTCAACAACATTCCGAACTAGCCTCGATGATCGACTCCCCTGCTTTTACTGTGTTAATCGACCAACCTTTGACCGCAGTGTGTCTCCAGACGTCGCATCCACGCGGGTTTTCGTGCTTTGGGGCGTGCGCGTTCATCACTCTCACCTTGTGGGCGTGTTCGCAATCCCAACGTTCTAACAACAGCCACTGCAGCCGAATACACGATAAATTGCAGCACCTCAAGGTGCTCCACGGTTTCCAAGTACTGTGACAAAATATCCTGGTTAAGGATGCTTACTGTACTCGTCAACCGATAGGAGTACTGCAACTTGGGTATCCGGTGTCGGGACATGGGGTCTGTCCCACGGAACTGTGTAACTGCTGTGCCCATATGATTAGCTAGTTCGTCCTTCAATTGCTGTCGTTGCAATTCCACTGTTGGTCCTGGAGCGGCGGGTGCAATCGAATCGCGAAGCTTGATGTACTCTACGTCTTCTGGAGTCAGCATATTATGTGACACAATAGCTCTCTGGCGTGTGTACATCTTGTTCTGGTCAAGCTGGGGTGCAAACCGATGGAACCTCTTATTGAACATCTCCAGCATCGCCGGTCTGCCGGACATATCCGTCTCCATCCTGGTGCAAACGTAGTAGCAACGGATCACGTACTGATTCATCTCCCTTGTCCACATGATCCGTTGCCGTCGGCGGCCCGCTAACGTGAGTGATTGACGTCGATCAACCACAGCAACATCAGCAGGTGCAGCATTGCCTTGGTGATTTCTTCTGCTGCCGTTTCTGTTTTGCCTTGTCGGCACGGGCTGAGCCCGATGACTAGAGGGTCGCTGTTGCACCTCTCCTTCCTCTAACCGCTGGCCGCTCGCTCTGTCCCCCGTTCCAGGACCAGCTCCAGTAGGGGCTCCCTCCTCGGGCAATCGCATGGGTGGTATTGTTCTTGAGCGTAACTCCATATTTGGGTGTGCTTTCATTCCCGGAAGCTACGGGTTCTGCAAAGTTATTTAATTCTTTACAGTGCTAAATAGCTAGGTTCAAGCGCCAGTGCTCGCCCGAGGGTGGTTTTTCATTGGTGCTTAGGAATTGGGCCTTCAGCTCCCACCTACTCGAAATGGTGGTTTTTCATGGACGCCCAGGGTATTTCACCTGAGCTCCCACCTACTTACTATTACACCTACTTACTTATTATTACTATTATTATTATTATTATTTATTCAGACTAAGGCCGAAGTGGCCTGTGCGGTATATAAGAGTCTTCTCCATTCGGCTCGGTGCATGGCTACACGTCGCCAACCACGCAGTAGTCTACGGAGGGTCCGCAAGTCATCTTCCACCTGATCGATCCATCTTGCCCGCTGCGCACCTCGCCTTCTTGTGCCCGTCGGATCGTTGTCGAGAACCATTTTCACCGGGTTACTGTCCGACATTCTGGCTACGTGCCCGGCCCACCGCAGTCGTCCGATTTTCGCGGTGTGAACGATGGATGGTTCTCCCAGCAGCTGAAAATAATGTGCAATATGATTTTTCACATAATTTACCTGCATATTCCGCATTGGGTGCTCTACGGAAGCTATTGGTATTTGCGGACGCTATTGGCGATTATTCAAGATGGCTACTGCCTTACAGTGAGAGAAAACACACTTTCATGATCTATTATTCGTTACAAATTTACATTCTACTCACGTGTTTTTTTTTAGTTTTACCTAACTCACTGATGGATTAAGCTAAATTGTAGCTACAAACATGTTACAAAGTTTCAAGAATTTTGACATCTATATTGTTGGGGATCCAATGAGAAATGTTTTTGGCCAACCTTGACCAAACACCACCCGGGAAACTTGTTCTAAAATGGCCACTCCGGAGTCAACTCGTCAAGAACACACGCTGGAAATAATTTCAAGAAGTTTGATACCCATATTGTTGATGTTCCCTTGAAAATTGTTCATGGCCACCTATGACCCCTCGAGGAACCTGTTCTGGAATGGCCAATTGAAGATCTGCACGTCTGATGGACACAAATCAATAAAAATCAACCTGCAGATAAAATATCAAGAAGTTTGATACCCATATTGCTATTTACCTATCGAAATCCACAATCAGTATAATCTATGGAGGACATGTCCCTAGAAATCCGGATTTTCCGGTGATCCGAGGGTCCGGACCGGTCCAATCTTAAAACAACATGATAACACATGACAAAATTCTGAATCGAATGAGCCCAAAATGGTTGAAAACGGTTAAAAATTGCCAAAGATATAAGTATATTAGTTTCGTGGGTACCCGGGTACCCTGCTGGCCATTTAAAGGGTAAAAAAATGTCGGAGCCCCTCCCACCACCCCTCCTTAATCAAAAATTTAGTTAACCCGTACAATCGATTTTGGCCGTCATTATTGTGGATATGACAGAATTTCAACCTCCTACTATGAAAATTCATTTAGATATCGCGAATTGAATTCCAATAAGGTACCCGGGTACCCAGCCGGCCACACAAGGGTTAAATAGACTAAGACCGCTTGAGGAGTCCTTCGTTGACGAATACCAGTTCGAGATGGCCGATCAACGACGGATCAGATGTTTAGCCTGCGGATGATCCTTGACAAGTTTCAGGAGTACATCTTGCAGACTCGTCTGTTCATTGTTTCCAAAGCAGCGTATGATTCAGTGAAATGAAATGTGCTGTGGCAGATAATATCTGGGCATGGTTTTCCGACGAAACTGATTGAACTTATACGTTCAACCGGCTTGATGGCTCGAAATCACGTTTTAACATGGACATCGACCTCATTGGAGTCGATCGCTGAAGATGGAGACTCTACCATGATAAAAAAAAGGTTTCGGATAGAGATAAAGGTAGACCTAGTGATATTGGTGCTGAAGTAGTACTTGACTATAAAAACTTCCAATGAGTATACTACACTAACGATCTGTTCGAAACGGGTATCTGGGAATAACTCTCTTCAAAATCGCATTAAATCTTCACTCATATTCAATTAAATTCACTTAAATCCTACTAAGTTCCGCTGTAATTCTGCATAACTCCGTGATTCTTTTGAAGCTTTCCTGAGCCTACCAGAAGCTTGTCTAGATTATGTTTTCATTGTCAATTTTCGCTGGTTGTGTATGAAATATTCCTGAAGGCCCCCCTCGTCACAAATAAAACAAAATTAGCAATCAAATATATCTTATATCAAAAGGAAGAAATGTGAACAGCATTCTTTATTTTATTAAGGTCGCGGTAATAGTTACAAGATACCCATTCTCAGAAGCAATTGACATTGGGATTTCTTTTAGAACTTTATTATTTCCGGATTCTGGATCTTTCGAATAAGCCAATACACAAAAAAGGCTTGGAATCACTTCTCGTCCTTCATTTCGCAGCGCAAAAGGATGACTCATTAAACAACCCAACACATCTTCCAGCAATTTTCAGGCTTGCTTGACTCCATCCGGATGAGCCGCACCAGATTGAAATCAATTTCATGACACTAGAGATCAGCCTTCCCCCCGAGTCTTAGAAACATAATCCTCCAGTCCCCGGGAGTCGTCTGTGAAGGCTTTCGTTCCCTCCCCCATAAGTTGATCCGCACAGTGTATATGAGCGGAAAATCGGATTTACTGCGAATCGACTTTTTTTCTCAAACAGAGCACCGGATATCCAGAAAAGGGGAAACATCTCCGGATCGGGCCTTACGATAGGAACCTTCCGCCCTTTTCCGAACCCGCGTTCTGGGCGGGAAATGGCGTGACGAGAGATAAAATTTTTGGTATTTTATTATTCGCCTTGCGTTCATCTCGGCCCCATCTGGTATTCGACGGAGTGTAGGAAGGGCGAAGGGATTTGAGCGCAAAATATGTCAGCCGATGTGGATTTTGTCATGATCGGAGATAAGTTTGCCTCCGAGAAAAGGGGCTCGGAAATATTTGATACGCGATACTCGCGCCGATTTCAATGCCTCCGGCGGGTTGAAAAAAAATAGTTTCAGCGGAAAAATTCCAACGCGCGCTCTACTCGCGGAATGCGATGATGAAAAAATCCACGCAGCTCTCAATTGAATTGAAACTAAACCCATTTTGCAATTTTTCATCAACTCCGGTGCCACGAGTGCCGCCGTAGCCAAGCGATTTTGATTGAATACAGAGCTTCGGTTTCGGAGAATCAATTATTTTGGCAGCTGCACAAAAACCGGAGCATTGATTGATTGGGTTGTGATTTATCTGGAAGGTGTTGTCTTTTTGCGGGATTTTGTTTCAAAATTGCGTGGTATTTTGTATTTTCGGAGTACTCGATAAACTGAATTCTGTGCTTTCGCTTCAAACAGTTTATTTGGATGAATGAATACGATAAAGCCCCTTTTCAGGTGTTTTGCTCCATCACAGTGATCGGAAAACCTTACTTATTTGTGTATTGAAACTACCATTGACCATAGAACTTTTTTTTTTAGGTTTGTAAGATTCTCGAGGGGACGCAAAAGAGATTTGAAATCGGGACCAAGGTTTCATCTGACAAGCCACGAAAAGATCCTAGGCATAGAAATAATCGAACACGTAATCAGAAGATTGGCAAACCACGTGGTTACTTGCAAAGTCAGCTACATTCTCACGTATATCTCCCAAATTATCATCCACGGTTTAACAAATGTCCCAATACCGTGACATCCTCCAGAACGCGCAAACCACCAACAATCAGTGATTTATTCCCGTACTCACCCTCCTTTCTTTTTCGTTCGCAGATTTCAACGGCGACGGCAAACCGGACAACATCACGTTCATGATCAAACGCATCAAGGTGCACAATCTGAACGCCCTCAAGGATACGAGCTATCGTTTCGCCGGCAACTACGGCGTGGAAAAGTTTCTGGAGCTGTTCTCGGGTGAGTCTTTCCGGCACTTCCCTTTCCGTTGATGTTTTATCTGCGAAGAAAGACCGTTGTTGTCTGATAGCGCCGCTTCGCATTTATATCCACCGCAAAGAATCATGCCCGGCGTTGTTATTGGTGGGTGGATGCGAATAGGTGTGAAGCCCATCAACCTAAATAGAGTGGAAATGGCGCTCCGAATAAAGTGTGGAGGTTGAACTCCCAGGCAGAGGTGCAGACAAACAATGGCATTTTATTGCACTTCGCATACGTACGGACCCACATACACAGAACCAACCATCAGGGAGAAATGTACCGAAGGCAGTAAATTCACTCCGACGGAATGTTTAACTAGCTACCAGGCAGTATAGTGTTATGTGGGAGGGAGTAACGCTGTAATGCATTCGAAATGGCGCTGTCGATGGACGGAACCAACAGAGAAAGGAGCATACACACACGGGCACAAACGAAACCTAACAATCGAAATGGTTTTATTGGCGGGAAAATTTTTATTTCCAAACGAATCGTTTCGTTCGTTTTTCCAAACGACTGAATGCTAGTGGTGCTAAACGGGGTCAACCATAAAACACGTAATCATTTTTTAAGTGGAGTGAGAGCTACTTGCGAATAATCTTCATGCGAATTGCAAATTGACCACCTTTCTCGCTGAGTACTTCTTAGTTGGTTTCGCTTCCCACAACTGCCACCCTGCTCAATATTCATAAGGCAGTTTCCCATTTGTTAACCACGAGGTCCCTAACATTCCAGGGAAGTCGAGCGAAATTACCAATCGAAATATTCCCAGATCGGAATGGGTGTCTTGAACCCAGACGCCTTCAACTATGGAAGGTCAAAATGGAAATGCTTAAAATATGACCACGTAGTTTATGTACGTCCTCTATGATATTTGGCAAGCGTGTAAAGCGTCGCAGTTTGTCCTTACATGATGGCAAAAACGAGTCTATTGGTTTTCAGGGAATACATTGCATTAAGAATAAGACAGAATATCAGTTTTGTGATGATTTTCCACAGACTGTACGATGAAGCGACGAGGAATATTGCTTTTCTTTAATTTTACAATCTAGCTCGGAATCTTTTAGCTTGTTTCTATTTATTTACTAAATAATAATTAATTTGTTTTGTGTCAATATTTTATTGTTTTATGAATCTTTATAAAATAACTAAAAAAAAGCTCTTTTCAGATTTGTTCATATCTACTGTTCGGTAACGGTTTTTCATTAGTGTGGTGATTTTTTATATTCGGCTGGTCAGCCATTTTGTCACACTCGCGAATAATGGTATTGAAAGCGTCCGTACGCCACAAAATTCGTCGATTGAATGCCGATGCTCTCATGATTTTCTCTTTGCCAACTCAAACTACGCGGGCGCTCGCTCAACGCGCGAACGAACATATTCACTCATACACATGAAACGCGCTTCACAGATACTTTTTACATACCGGATAAGTCTTCTAGTCAACCTCTGGCCATATTACCAATACATATATGTTATACTCTTGGGCTCTCATTTTTGACGTAAACTACGTCTAAGGGGAAGACTCGGATACAGGGGGTAAAATGAAAATTTCAAAATTGAGGACCGTCACGAAATCATGTAAGATTTGTGACATTGATAGGTCCTTCATCTTTTAATGGATTTTAAAGATTTATATATCAATTAATTCGCAAACTGTCTACCAATTTGCCAGTAGTATTGAAACTATTGATTTGATAATCAAACTATTGAAAATTTTAGTTCTTTCATATATCACACATCCCCTATACGGCGTGTTCCAATCCTTGATAATTGCCTACCTTTAAGGTATTATCAATTATTAAACTGCAGTGTATGAATGGGGTGCTCCCGCTGCTAAAATGGTGGGGGGGGGGGCGCTGGGCTGCTAAAGCAGGGTAGTAGTGTCGGTGGGACGGTTCCCAACCTTCTATATAGAGCGGAATGATAGGTTCAGTGTACTATATTTGGTTTTACGTAGTTTACGTCGAGCGGTCGTGCCTTGTATGCAACCCAAAATATTTTTCTATTCGGGTTCTTATCTCACGCATTCTCCAATAAATTTCACTTTCCACTCGGTCCAGTATCTCACTTCATAACTAGCCAGTGAGCATACCTCGTTTGTCATTTTTACCTTCCTTCGAGCATTTCACTAACACACTCGTTCATTTTCAATGATGATTTGCTTCAAGTGACAGCTCTTTAATATTTATGTTTATAAACCGTTATGCGCTTGAAATATTCGGGCAACTTCGAACTGCATTCTGATTGCAATCGAAGTTACCCGTTATTTTCAATTATTTTACGGTTTATCAATAGTGGAAGAAAACTCAAGTAAGTATCGAATGAAGTATAATTTATTTATTAATGGTTTTATCGTTGTAGACCAACTTATTCTACCACAATTAGCATTATTCAAAGTCATATGGGAGTCTTTGCTTTGTCAGTATTTTTTCTATAATAATGATATTGACTTTAATTTCTTATTTTTTTAAGTTTTTCAACCACTGTAGCAAGCCATCTGTCTATGGGCACTGGTCATATCTGACAAGCGATTTACTATTAACATTTTCTTTTATTTTCCATCAGACTCGTACGTATGTTTTTTGCCTTTCTATAGGTTCGCTCGAAATTTAAACAAACTTTTTACAGGAGGAGACCCCAGATACCCATAGTGTTATATACCGATCGACTCAGCTCGACGAGTTAAGATGATGGCTGTGCGAGTGTGTGTCTGTGTATGCGCAACCAAATCTCATTATTTTTTTCAGGCACTTATCCTTAACCAATTTGCCCGCAATGGGTTGCACTCGACGCGGAATCCTGTCCCATTGTTTCCTATTGAAAATTGGCAGGTTCGGACTATGGACTAGGAAATTATGGTCTGAATATTTTTTCCATGCAAAAAGTGGTTTGCGTTATAACGTCTCACTCATTTTTGTTGGTACTTGTCTTTAACCGATTTTTTTCGCAACAGGATGCATTCGATGCAAAGCTTTAGGGTCATTTGACCGAATACCGGTTGGTCGAATGTCGTTTAGACGAATAGTTGAAATTTGCTTTCTTATTAATTGAAGTAAGAAGTGAATAGTGCACAGTGAGAACTGAGAAGTGACAAAATAGATTCCTGATTAGTACAAGGTTGGGAAAAGTGAGTAAGGAGAAGTGAAAAATGAGATGAAGGAAGAAAGAAGAAAGAAGAAGAAAGAAAGAAAACGAAGAAGGAAGTAGGAAGAGGGAAGAAGAAAAAATAATTTAGAAAGAAGGAAGAAGAAGCAAGAATAAGGAAGAAATAAAGAGAAGGGAAAAACGAGACAGAAGGAAGAAAGAAGAAAAAAAAGGAAAAAGGAAAAATTAAGAAAGAAGAAAGAAGAAAAAATGGAAGAAGGAAAAAATAAGAAAGAAAAAAAGTAGGAAAAAAGAATGAATAAGGTTGAAAAAGGAAGAAAATTAAGGGAAAAAGATGAAGGAAGAAGAAAAAAGAAAGATGAAAGAAGGACAAAACAAGAAGAAAGATGAAATAAGAAATAAAAAAGAATGAAGATGAAAGAAAGAAAAAGGCAGATGTAAAAAGAAAGAGGAAGGAAAAGAGATGAAATGAAGAAGGAAGCAATAAACAATAATTTTCCAATTTTCAACTCTGATTTCTCACTTCTCACTTCTTATAACTTGTTTTCTCACTTCCCACTTCTCATTTCTTTCTTCTCACTATTCACTTCTAACTTCTAACCTCTCATTTCTCACTTCTCCTTTCTAGATTCTCACTGTTCACTTGTCACGTATGACTTCGCATTTCTTGCTTCTCATTTCACACTCATCATTTATCACTTGTCACGTACCACTTATCACTTTTCAGTTGTCACTTATCACTTTTCACATTTAACTTCTCAAGAAGCACCATATTTTCTTCGATGTTATTGTCCCGGGCTATGAAAATAGCAAATGTCTGTGTTTCTCGCAGATTAAAACGAGCTTAATGTTGAACTTCATGTAAGAATAATGTTGCCTTACACTGCTTCGTAATGACGATGCTTTTATTCCTAAAAACAAGTTAAGGCTCGGCGAAATTCAAATGAAATAATTGCTAGATCAGTGTTTCCCAACCAGTGGTCAGCGACTCCCTGGGTGGACGCGAGACTCTATCAAGGTGGCCGGGAAACTTTTGCACACTTTTTGTGGTTTAGCTATTATGGACACATTTTTTTACAACCGTCTAAGACGAATTAAGTACTCTCCATTTAATTCGTCTTAGACGGTTGAATACATTCCACTAAAAGAGCTTTATATATTTTTCTGACATTTTTTTATATAATTATATTTTTTGTGTATTTACAAATATCAATTTATAAGTTTTACTCAAAGTCAGGAGATTTGAGAGATTTTTTTTTCTATGATGAATTGAAAACTCCAACCACATCATAGCTACGATGCATACATTTTTTTGATCCGGTGGCCAGAGATGTATCCTGAACAGAACATGAGCCAAGAGCGTGCTTTGGTGTTCTTAGTTTTGAACTCTGAACACAGTTCAGTGTGCACTGGGTTGGTACGCAAGCAAAAACGACCGTGGTAACAAAGGAACCCCAGATTTGGAAATATGTAAAAACAAACGAGCATGCTTGATTTCTATTCGCTAGATGTCTACGTGTTCCATTATTTACTAGACCAGCGGTTCTCAATCTTTTTCTTAAGAGGTACCCCTTCAAACGTATGCTTTCATTGAGGTACCCCATATTTTATTTTCGCTGTTAATAATAAGCGTTCTTCATAAGATATATTAAAACAAACCACAAAACTAAATTCGTCTGAAGGTTTCATTATTCCGTGCAACTTTCTGGTTCAAATTGGTTTTATACGTCAAGCTTATCACAAGACTTTTGGAGGCCTCCGAACTTCTAGGAAAGCCTTCCAAGCCTTCCTGAAACCAGGATTACGAATTGAAAGGAGGCTTCCGAGCCTCTTGAAAGGAGGCTTCCGAGCCTCTTGAAAGGAGGCTTCCGAGCCTCTTGAAAGGAGGCTTCCGAGCCTCTTGAACGGATTCTTCCCAGCCTCTTGGAAGAAGGCTTCCGAGCCTCTTGTAAGGAGGCTTCCAGGCCTCTTGAAGGAGGCTTCCGAGGCCTCTTGAAAGGAGGCTTCTGAGCCTCTAGAAAGGAGGCTTCTGAGCTTGGAAAGGAGGCTTTCGGGTCTCTTGAAAGGAGGCTTCCGGGCCTCTTGAAAAAGGCTTCCGAGCCTTTTGAAAGGAGGCTTCTGAACCTCTTGAAGGAGGCTTGAGCCTCTTGAAGGAGGCTTCCAGGCCTCTTGAAGGAGGCTTCCAGGCCTCTTGAAAGGAGGCTTGAGGCCTCTTGAAGGAGGCTTCTGAGCCTCTTGAAAGGAGGCTTCTGAGCCTCTTGAAAGGAGGCTCTGAGCCTCTTGAAAGGAGGCTTCTGAGCCTCTTGAAAGGAGGCTTCCGGAGCCTCTTGAAAGGAGGCCTGAGCTCTTGAAAGGAGGCTTCCTGAGGCCTCTTGAAAGGAGGCTTCTGAGCCTCTTGAAAGGAGGCTTCCTGAGGCCTCTTGAAAGGAGGCTTCCTGAGGCCTCTTAAAAGTAGGCTTCAGCCTCTTGAAAGGAGGCTTCGAGCCTCTTGAAAGGAGGCTCTGAGCCTCTGAAAGGAGGCTTCTGAGCCTCTTGAAAGGAGGCTTCTGAGCCTCTTGAAAGGAGGCTTCTGAGCCTCTTGAAAGGAGGCTTCTGAGGCCTCTTGAAAGGAGGCTTCTGAGCCTCTTGAAAGGAGGCTTCCTGAGCCTCTTGAAAGGAGGCTTCTGAGGCCTCTTGAAAGGAGGCTTCCGAGCCTCTTGAAAGGAGGCTTGAGCCTCTTGAAAGGAGGCCTGAGCCTCTTGAAAGGAGGCTTCTGAGCCTCTTGAAAGGAGGCTTCTGAGCTCTTGAAAGGAGGCTTCCTGAGCCTCTTGAAAGGAGGCTCTGAGCCTCTTGAAAGGAGGCTTCCTGAGCCTCTTGAAAGGAGGCTCTGAGCCTCTTGAAAGGAGGCTTCTGATCCTCTTGAAAGGAGGCTTCCTGGCCCTTTTGAAAGGAGGCTTCCTGAGCCTCTTGAAATGAGGCTTCGAGCCTCTTGAAATGAGGCTTCTGAGCCTCTCGAAAGGAGGCTTGCGGGCCGCTCGACAGGAGGCTGCCAAGCCGCTCGAAAGGAGGCTTGAGCCTCTCGAAAGGAGGCTTCCAGAGCCTCTCGAAGGAGGCTTCCAGGCCTCTCGAAAGGAGGCTTCAGGCCTCTCGAAGGAGGCTTCCGAGCCTCTCGAAAGGAGGCTTCCGAGCCTCTCGAAAGGAGGCTTCCGAGCCTCTGGAAAGGAGGCTTCCGAGCCTCTCGAAAGGAGGCTTCCGAGCCTCTCGAAAGGAGGCTTTCAAGCTTTTTAAATGATCCCAAGTAGCACACTTGTCATACACGACTTTCTGTGACTCATATACGACCAACTCGAGTTACATACATAAGTGCTGTGGCAACCAAAGCAGTAAGATTTGTTCTACTAGGTAGTCTTTCGGGCTTTTATAAAAAGGATTTCAAGCCATTAAAAAGGATGCTTCCGAGCCTCTTGCAAGAAACCCTCCGAGCTTTTTTAAGAAAGCCTACCGAGCCTTTTAGATGAAAGGATACTTTCAAACCATACTGAGCCTCTTGAAAGAAGGCTTCCGAGCCTCTTGAAAGGAGGCTTCCGAGCCTCTTGAAAGGAGGCTTCCGAGCATCTTGAAAGGAGGCTTCCAGAGCCTCTTGTAAGGAGGCTTGAGCTCTTGAAAGGAGGCTTCCAGGCCTCTTGAAAGGAGGCTTGAGCCTCTTGAAGGGAGGCTTCTGAGCCTCTTGAAAGGAGGCTTCCTGAGCCTCTTGAAAGGGAGGCTTCTGAGCCTCTTGAAGGAGGCTTCCGGGCCTCTTGAAAGGAGGCTTCCAGGCCTCTTGAAAGGAGGCTTGAGCCTCTTGAAAGGAGCCTTCCAGCCTCTTGAAAGGAGGCTTCTGAGCCTCTTGAGAGGAGGCTTCCGAGCCTCTTGAAGGGAGGCTGGGGCCTCTTGAAAGGAGGCTTCCAGGCCTCTTGAAAGGAGGCTTGAGCCTCTTGAAGGGAGGCTTCCGGGCCTCTTGAAAGGAGGCTTCCTGAGCCTCTTGAAGGAGGCTTCCAGGCCTCTTGAAAGGAGGCTTCCGGGCCTCTTGAAAGGAAGCTTCCTGAGCCTCTTGAAGGCTTCCAGGCCTCTTGAAAGGAGGCTTCCAGCCTCTTGAAAGGAGGCTGAGCCTCTTGGAAAGGAGGCTTCCAGGCCTCTTGAAAGGAGGCTTGAGGCCTCTTGAAAGGAGGCTTCCAGGCCTCTTGGAAAGGAGGCTTCCGGGCCTCTTGAAAGGAGGCTCTGAGCCTCTTGAAAGGAGGCTTCCTGAGCCTCTTGAAAGGAGGCTGAGGCCTCTTGAAAGGAGGCTTCCAGGCCTCTTGAAAGGAGGCTTCCGAGGCCTCTTGAAAGGAGGCTTCCGAGGCCTCTTGAAAGGAGGCTTCCAGGCCTCTTGAAAGGAGGCTTCCGGGCCTCTTGAAAGGAGGCTTCGAGCCTCTTGAAAGGAGGCTTCCGAGGCCTCTTGAAAGGAGGCTTCTGAGCCTCTTGAAAGGAGGCTTCCTGATCCTCTTGAAAGGAGGCTTCCGATCCTCTTGAAAGGAGGCTTCTGAGCCCTTTTGAAAGGAGGCTTCCAGGCCTCTTGAAAGGAGGCTTCCGAGCCTCTTGAAAGGAAGCTCTGAGCCTCTTGAAAGGAGGCTTCTGAGCCTCTTGAAAGGAGGCTTGAGCCTCTTGAAAGGAGGCTTCCAGGCCTCTTGAAAGGAGGCTTCCAGAGCCCTCTTGAAAGGAGGCCCTGAGCCTCTTGAAGGAGGCTTCCTGAGCCTCTTGAAAGGAGGCTTCCAGGCCTCTTGAAGGAGGCTCTGAGCCTCTTGAAAGGAGGCTTCCGGGCCTCTTGAAAGGAGGCTTCAGGCCTCTTGAAAGGAGGCTCTGAGCCTCTAGAAAGGAGGCTTCCGAGCCTCTTGAAAGGAGGCTTGAGCCTCTTGAAAGGAGGCTCTGAGCCTCTTGAAAGGAGGCTTCTGAGCCTCTTGAAAGGAGGCTTCCAGGCCTCTTGAAAGGAGGCTTCCAGGCCTCTTGAAAGGAGGCTTCCAGGCCTCTTGAAAGGAGGCTTCCTGAGCCTCTTGAAAGGAGGCTCTGAGCCTCTTGAAAGGAGGCTCTGAGCCTCTTGAAAGGAGGCTCTGAGCTCTTGAAAGGAGGCTTGAGGCCTCTTGAAAGGAGGCTTCCAGAGCCTCTTGAAAGGAGGCTTCCAGCCTCTTGAAGGAGGCTCTGGGCCTCTTGAAGGAGGCTTCTGAGCTCTTGAAAGGAGGCTTCCTGAGCCTCTTGAAGTGGGCTTCCAGGCCTCTTGAAAGGAGGCTTCTGAGCCTCTTGAAAGGAGGCTTCCGAACCTCTTCAAAGGAGGCTTCCGGGCCTCTTGAAAGGAGGCTTCCGAGCCTCTTGAAGGAGGCTTCCAGAGCCTCTTGAAAGGGAGGCTTCCGAGCCTCTTGAAAGGAGGCTTCCGGGCCTCTTGAAAGGAGGCTTCCTGAGCCTCTTGAAAGGAGGCTTCCGAGCCTCTTGGAAAGGAGGCTTGAGCCTCTTGAAAGGAGGCTTCTGAGCCTCTTGAAAGGAGGCTTCTGAGCCTCTTGAAAGGAGGCTTCCGATCCTCTTGAAAGGAGGCTTCCTGGCCCTTTGAAAGGAGGCTTCCAGGCCTCTTGAAATGAGGCTTCCAGGCCTCTTGAAATGAGGCTTCAGGCCTCTCAGAGGAGGCTTCCGAGCCTCTCGAAAGGGAGGCTTCCGAGGCCTCTCGAAAGGAGGCCTTCTGAGCCTCTCGAAAGGAGGCTTCAGAGCCTCTCGAAAGGAGGCTTCCGAGGCCTCTCGAAAGGAGGCTTCGAGCCTCTCGAAAGGAGGCTTCCGGCCTCTCGAAAGGAGGCTTCCGAGCCTCTCGAAAGGAGGCTTCCGAGCCTCTCGAAAGGAGGCTTCCGAGCCTCTGGAAAGGAGGCTTCTGAGCCTCTCAGAAAGGAGGCTTCAGGCCTCTCGAAAGGAGGCTTTCAAGCTTTTTAAATGATCCCTGAGTAGCACACTTGTCATATACGACTTTCTGTAACTCATATACGACCAACTCGAGTTACATACATAAGTGCTGTGGCAACCAAAGCAGTAAGATTTGTTCTACTAGGTAGTCTTTCGGGCTTTTATAAAAAGGATTTCAAGCCATTAAAAAGGATGCTTCCGAGCCTCTTGCAAGAAACCCTCCGAGCTTTTTTAAGAAAGCCTACCGAGCCTTTTAGATGAAAGGATACTTTCAAACCATACTGAGTCTCTTGAAAGAAGGCTTCCGAGCCTCTTGAAAGGAGGCTTCCGAGCCTCTTGAAAGGAGGCTTCCGAGCCTCTTGTAAGGAGGCTTCCGAGCCTCTTGAAAGGAGGCTTCTGAGCCTCTTGAAAGGAGGCTTCGAGCCTCTTGAAAGGAGGCTGAGCCTCTTGAAAGGGAGGCTTCTGAGCTTTCTTGGAAAGGAGGCTTCTGAGCCTCTTGAAGGAGGCTTCCGAGCCTCTTGAAAGGAGAGGCTTGAGCTCTTGAAAGGAGGCTTCTGAGCCTCTTGAAGGAGCCTTCAGGCCTCTTGAAAGGAGGCTTGAGCCTCTTGAGAGGAGGCTTCCGAGCCTCTTGAAAGGAGGCTGGAGCCTCTTGAAAGGAGGCTTCCAGGCCTCTTGAAAGGAGGCTCTGAGCCTCTTGAAGGAGGCTCTGGAGCCTCTTGAAAGGAGGCTTCCGAGGCCTCTTGAAAGGAGGCTGAGCCTCTTGAAGGAGGCTTCCTGAGCTCTTGAAAGGAGGCTGAGCCTCTTGAAAGGAAGCTTCCGAGCCTCTTGAAAGGGAGGCTTCTGAGCCTCTTGAAAGGAGGCTTCCGAGCCTCTTGAAGGAGGCTGAGGCCTCTTGAAAGGGCTTCTGAGCCTCTTGAAAGGAGGCTTCCAGGCCTCTTGAAAGGAGGCTTGAGCCTTGAGAGCCGGGCCTCTTGAAAGGAGGCTTCTGAGCCTCTTGAAAGGAGGCTTCCGAGCCTTTGAAAGGAGGCTTCTGGAGCCTCTTTGAAAGGAGGCTTGAGCCTCTTGAAAGGAGGCTTCCAGGCCTCTTGAAAGGAGGCTCTTGAGCCTCTTGGAAAGGAGGCCTGAGCCTCTTGAAAGGAGGCTTCCTGGCCTCTTGAAAGGAGGCTTCTGAGCCTCTTGAAAGGAGGCTGAGCCTCTTGAAAGGAGGCTTCCAGCCTCTTGAAAGGAGGCTTTGAGCCTCTTGAAGGAGGCTGGGGCCTCTTGAAAGGAGGCTCTGAGCCTCTTGAAAGGAGGCCTGGAGCCTCTTGGAAAGGAGGCCTGAGCCTCTTGAAGGAGGCTTCCAGAGCCTCTTGAAAGGAGGCTTCCGAGCCTCTTGAAAGGAGGCTTCCAGGCCTCTTGAAAGGAGGCTTCCTGAGCCTCTTGAAGGAGGCTTCCGATCCTCTTGAAAGGAGGCTTCCTGGCCTTTTGAAAGGAGGCTTCTGAGCCTCTTGAAAGGAGGCTTCCGGAGCCTCTTGAAAGGAGGCCTGAGCCTCTTGAAAGGAGGCTTCTGAGCCTCTTGAAGGAAGCTTCCGAGCCTCTTGAAGGAAGCTCTGGAGCCTCTTGAAAGGAGGCTTCCTGAGCCTCTTGAAAGGAGGCTTCTGAGCCTCTTGAAAGGAGGCTGAGCCTCTTGAAAGGAGGCTTGAGCCTCTTGAAAGGAGGCTTGAGCCTCTTGAAAGGAGGCTTCCAGCTCTTGAAAGGAGGCTCTGAGCTCTTGAAAGGAGGCTTCCAGAGCCTCTTGAAAGGAGGCTTCCGATCCTCTTGAAAGGAGGCTTCCTGGCCCTTTGAAAGGAGGCTTCCAGCCTCTTGAAATGAGGCTTCAGAGCCTCTTGAATGAGGCTTCCAGGCCTCTCGAAAGGAGGCTTCCAGGCCTCTCGAAAGGAGGCATCGAGGCCTCTCGCAAGGAGGCTTCCTGGCCTCTCGAAAGGAGGCTTCCTGAGCCTCTCGAAGGAGGCTTCCGAGCCTAATTAAAGGAGGCTTTCGAGCCTCTTGAAAGGAGGCTTCCGAGCCTCTTGAAAGGAGGCTTTCGAGCTTTTTAAATGATCCCGAGTAGCACACTTGTCATACACGAGTTTCTGTAACTCATATACGACCAAATCGAGTCACATAAGTGCTGTGGCAACCAAAGCAGTAAGTTTTGTCCTACTAGGTAGTCTTCCGGGCTAAAAAAAAAGGCTTTCAAGCCATTTAAAAGGAGGCTTCCGAGCCTCTTGGAAGAAACCTTCCGAGCTTTTTTAAGAGAGCGTTCCGAACCTTTTGGATGAAAGGATGCTTTCAAACCATACTGAGCTTCTTGAAAGGAGTCTTTCGAGCCACTTAAATTGAGGCTTGAGTATCTTGAAAGGACGCTTCTGAGGCTTTCGAGAGTACGGTTCCAAGCCTCTTGAAAGAAGAATTCCGAGCCTCTTATAGAAAATTTCAACAAGAAAGCTTGAAAGAAGACTTCCGGGCCCCTAGAAAGGAGGCTTCCAAGCCTCTTGAAAATAAGCTTCCGAACCCTTTAAAATGAGGCTTTCGAGCCTGTTAAAAATCCCTTGCGAGCCCCTTGAAAAGATCCGAGGCTTTTAAAAGAAGCAGAAGAAAAAGAAAGTTTATAAAAAAACCTTGGCTTCCAGGTCTCATGAAAAAAGTTTTCGAACCCCTTAAAACGAGGCTTCCGAGTCACTTGAAAGGAGGCTTCCGAGCTGCTTGGAAGAAGGCTTCCTAGAAGCGTAGAAGGATGCTTCCAGTTCTTCCAAACAGAGCTTTTCGGGAAAAAGTCTTCATGTCTCTCAAATGGAGGCTTTCGAATCTGTAGACTCTAGATTTTAGTTAAGAATTATATTCTTAACATATTATTCAACATTCTGTTTTGATCTGGTAGATTGCACAGACGATTTTAAAAATTTGTTCATTTGAGGTTTTGCCCTTTTGATCTTTAGTTCCGCAGCCATTCATCCATTGTTGTGGAGGGCAGGATTCAATAGGCGATGATTTACTGATTGCCATGCATATTATGTACACGACCAAGTTTAGAAATCAAAAAAAATACAAAATTATCAAAACTTTATCATTCATTTATTTAGTTAACATCTAAACAGATAACACTGAATCAACAATTTGACGCCACAATGCACGGTTCGAGGCCGCATCTCTCCATCTTCGGATACGCCCCACGCTCGCCAAGTCGTTCTGCACCTGGTCTGCCCATCTCGCTCGCTGCGCTCCACGCCGTCTCGTACCTGCCGGATCGGAAGCGAACACCATTTTTGCAGGGTTGCTGTCCGGCATTCTTGCAACATGTCCTGCCCATCGTACCCTTCCGGCTTTAGCTACCTTCTGGATACTGGGTTCGCCGTAGAGTTGGGCGAGCTCATGGTTCATTCTTCGCCGCCACACACCGTCTTCTTGCACACCGCCAAAGATGGTCCTAAGCACCCGTCACTCGAATACTCCGAGTGCTTGCAAGTCCTCCTCGAGCATTGTCCATGTTTCATGTCCGTAGAGGACAACCGGTCTTATAAGCGTCTTGTACATGACACATTTGGTGCGGTGGCGAATCTTTTTCGACCGCAGTTTCTTCTGGAGCCCGTAGTAGGCCCGACTTCCACAGATGATGCGCCTTCGTATTTCACGACTAACGTTGTTGTCAGCCGTTAGCAAGGATCCGAGGTAGACGAATTCCTCGACCACCTCGAAAGTATCCCCGTCTATCGTAACACTGCTTCCCAGGCGGGCCCTGTCGCGCTCGGTTCCGCCCACAAGCATGTACTTTGTCTTTGACGCATTCACCACCAGTCCAACTTTTGTTGCTTCACGTTTCAGGCGGGTGTACAGTTCTGCCACCTTTGCAAATGTTCGGCCGACAATGTCCATGTCATCCGCGAAGCAAATAAATTGACTGGATCTGTTGAAAATCGTGCCCCGGCTGTTACACCCGGCTCTCCGCATGACACCTTCTAGCGCAATGTTGAACAACAGGCACGAAAGTCCATCACCTTGTCTTAGTCCCCGGCGCGATTCGAACGAACTGGAGTGTTCGCCCGAAATCTTCACACAGTTTTGCACACCATCCACCGTTGCTTTGATCGGTCTGGTAAGCTTCTCAGGGAAGCTGTTCTCGTCCATAATTTTCCATAGCTCTACGCGGTCTATACTGTCGTATGCCGCCTTGAAATCAACGAACAGATGGTGCGTTGGGACCTGGCATCCTTAACTTCCCTCAAGGTGGGGGCTGGTTGGCTTCCATCGTCCGCTGAACTGACGTAGTCATCTCCTCCGCTGCCTTGACTTTCACTGCCTGTACTCTCAGCGCCATTCAGATGTTCCTCGTAGTGCTGCTTCCACCTTTCGATCACCACACGTTCGTCCGTCAAGATGCTCCCATCCTTATCCCGGCACATTTCGGCTCGCGGCACGAAGCCTTTGCGGGATGCGTTGAGCTTCTGATAGAGCTTGCGTGTATCTTGAGAACGGCACAGCTGTTCCATCTCCTCGCCCTCCGCTTCTTCCAGGCTGCGTTTCTTCTCCTGAAAAGGCGGGTCTGCTGTCTCCGCTTCCGTCTTAACGTTCCACGTTCTGCCGGGTACCTTGCTGCAGCGCGACCGCCCGCGCTGCGTCCTTCTCCTCCAGAATCTGTCTGCAATTTTCTTCGTCAGAACCAATCGTTCCGTCGACTTCGACCCATATACCCGACGTTGTTCTCCGCTGCGTCGTTAATGGCTGCTTTAACTGTACTCCAGCAGTCCTCAAGAGGGCCCCATCGAGCTCACCCTCTTCCGGCAACGCTGCCTCGAGATGCTGCGCGTATGCAGTGGCGACATCAGGTTGCTTCAGTCGCTCTAGGTCGTACCGCGGCGGTCGTCGGTACCGAACATTGTTGATGACGGATAGTTTTGGGCGCAGTTTAACCATCACCAGATAGTGGTCAGAGTCGATGTTAGCGCCACGATATGTCCTGACGTCGATAATGTCGGAGAAGTGCCGTCCATCAATCAGAACGTGGTCGATTTGTGATTCTGTCTGCAGTGGTGATCTCTAGGTGTACCGATACGGGAGGCTGTGTTGGAAGTAGGTGCTACGAATGGCCATATTCTTGAAGGCGACGAAATCAATTAGTCGTAGGCCGTTTTCGTTCGTCAGCCGGTGAGCGCTGAACTTTCCAATAGTCGGTCTAAACTCCTCCTCTTCGCCAACCTGAGCGTTCAAATCTCCTATGATGATTTTGACGTCGTGTCTTGGGCAGCTGTCGTACTCACGTTCCAGCTGCGCGTAGAATGCGTCCTTATCATCATCAGTGCTTCCGGAGTGTGGGCTATGGACGTTGATTATGCTGAAGTTGAAGAACCGGCCTTTGATCCTCAACCTGCACATTCTTTCATTAATCGGCCACCACCCGATCACGCGCCTTTGCATATCGTCCATCGCTATGAAAGCTGTTCCCAGCTCGTGTGTGTTGCCGCAGCTCTGGTAGATGGTATGATTACCTATAAACGTTCGCACCATTGATCCCTTCCAACAAACCTCCTGCAGCGCTACGATGCCGTATCCACGGTCCTTGAGCACATCGGTGAGTATGCGTGTGCTCCCGATGAAGTTGAGAGATTTGCAGTTCCACAAACCACAGTTTCCAATCGCTTGTCCTTTCGTCGCAGTGGTCTTCGCCGATGGTTCCGGTCCGTACTCTCTTGTTGATTGTTCGTTGCTTATGATTTTTAAAGGCTGGCTTGCAGGGCCTGACACCAAACCCCTAAATTTCCGGAGGACCATTCCTCCTTATTTCCGGTGGACCATGGTGCACAGTTTCACTTAGAGTCCCTCGCTGGCACTCGGACGATGATCAGCCGCCCCTAACATGGAGAACAGACGCTGTTGTGAGCCGATCCTGACATGGAGAACAGACGCTCAATAAGATTTGCACCTCCGGACAGGAGCAAATCCAACCTTCCCTGTCAGCAAACGACCATAGTTCCAACCGGGGTTGGTTACCCGATCTTCCCTAAGGTTGCTCTTATCCCAACCAGCACCATGGGGAGATAGGGATAGGAGTTGCTGGGTAAGAGGCTAAGGACCGCGAGATGGGGTCTATTTTATTCCTTCAGGTACGCGAAGTACCAATGGTACGCTTTACCCAGCATTTGCCGTGCCAAAACTTTATCAATACGTTTTTGATTAAAATTGTAATTTATTCGCCATTAGGCATTTCGTCCGAGGTACCCCCTGGGACCAGTGAAGGTACCCCCAGGGGTACATGTACCCCAGGTTGAGAACCGCTAGCTTAAAGGATTTCCAAAAGAATTACTGGATTCATTTCATGATGCTTATTTGAAGGAACCCTTCCCGGAATTTTCAAAGAAATTCCTGAATTTTTCAATCCCAGACGGAATTCTCGGAACAATTCCAGAAGGAGATTACGAAGGAGTTCCTGAGGGAGTTTCCGAAGAAGTATCTCTACGAAAAGTCTATTCGGAATTTCTTCCTAAAATTCCTTAGATTTTTTTTCAAAAATGTGTTCAGGAGCTCCTTCGGAAATTCCTTCAGGTTCTCTTTTGAGAATACCTTTATGAATTCAGTCGGAGATTTACTCGGGAATAGATTCGGTAATTCCTGCTTAATTTCATTTAGAGATTCCTTTCCATTTAGAGATTCCTTTCGGGATCTTCTGCAGAGGTTCTACAATACCAATACCTTACCATAGCGTTTAATGTTCATGGAAAAATGAATTAATTTTATCGCTTTTTTATTTTTTAGGAACATTTGCTTATTTTTTTATTGCTCTTTATTGATTATTTTGTGAGAAATTTTAATTTTTTATGAAAAAAAATCATTTATTTTGTGAGAAATTTTTATAGTTGTTTGTTGCAATTATTGATTTATTTATGAAAATTTTGTGCTTTTTTTGTGGAACATTTTGATTTCTTTATGGAAAATTCTTCTTTTATACTTCAATTGTTGCTTTTATTGCATTTTTTTATTTGTGGAAAATTCTTAATTGTTTACGGAATTTTTGCAATAGCTGTCGAAATTTTAAATTTATTTATTGCTCATACCCTTATTTCTTTATTGGCAATTTCCTAATTTTTTATGGAAAATTTCTAATTCTTCATGGAAATTTTGTTTTGCTGCCGGTGTAAAACAATACTCAATACAATTTCATTATTTTGCTTCAGTTTGATTCGCTTTGTTAGCTAAGTCATTTCAAACACCAAAAGGCTTTAGCTTATCCTTAAAAGGAGAACTTGTGATAATTTTCGATTTCCGTCCCTTTTTTCTTTGTTGTGGATCTTTACGCTTTGGAAGTAATTTTATTTCGGCCGGAAATACGAGTTTGACATCAAAACTTGAAGGTTTACATGCGTACTTTTGCCCCATCCGTTCCTGCGCACCTTTACCTCAAAGCCCCAACATTCAGTACTAGACCAACATTTGAAAAGGGCGTAACAGCCAAAATTTATTCCTTCGATTATTTGTCCACCTATATAGCTTTATATGTAGACGAGGAATCGGAAAGAATAAATTTTGGCTGTCACGCCCTTTTCAAATGTTGGTCTAGAGTTAATGCTTTTGACCAGGAGGCTGAAACGCCTGTCATCCGCGGTACAACGGCACTCTACCCAACATCGTTTTTGGTACCCAGTTCCTGGGTAGTATACCCGAATTCAGCAGTTTGGGTGATTGGTTCGTACGCAGTTAGTGCTAATTATCGGCATTCAACTTCTCCTGGCGCAAACTTGCAATTAGTTGAGGTTCATCGAGCTATTTGTGTTTGTATGGCTTTTCTATGTCGAAAAATATCCTGTCGATACTTCCGAAGCATTGTTATCATGAATTAAACGAAGAGTTAGAACAAAAACATTGTACGTCATATTGAATGAATGGTGGGTAGGCGTATTAGCCTTCTTTTCAGTCCCCAGCTTTTGACCTCTTCGGAAAATAATCGGATTGGTGTTCTGCACCATAAAGTACTCTATACAATAGGTTATCGAAATGGTATAATATTTACCTGATTGAACGTACATATATATATATATCGGAATGGAATACTGGTTGCACAAACACAATTTTTTTAGCAAAATAATCAAACAAATATCCAGCTGATATCTCCTTTGTTGTTCATTTAAATGGTTTACAATTACACATGACAATAGTTGGTCAGAATACCTTTCAAACTAATTCAGTGCTGCTTATTTGTCGTATAATACTATGGGTCTTTAAGCTTCTTATAAAATTTCATTTTTGGAGCGGTACAACGTTGTTGTACAAGAAAGGCAAAACTGTTTGTTAGCTATTATAGATAGGCATAATCTTTGTCAGAAAAAGTTGAAAAGTGCAACGTCCCGCGACACACGGGACGTCTGCTCACTTCACATTTAATCAAGTTTATTTTGTTTGTCGCTATCCAACAAGCTTCGCACCGTTACATTTTGACTACGCTTCAGTTGGCTCCCGTTGAAAGTCCCGTTTGTGTACCAAGTCAAGCCAGACTATAACCTTTGAATCGAAGTTTTTCCAGCCAATAATCATCTGATAGCCCTTGGCCAACGGAAACCCTAAACATCCAATCCAGAGATCAAAGACCCCCATAAAATCGACGATGACTGTCAATGCATATTTTATTGGCTCCGGACGGGGAAAACAACGACATCGACCAATCGAAGTATTCGAAATCGCTATTTTGCCAGGACAAAAAAGAATAAATACAAATTCTTTCGAATGCCACATTCCCACCAGACACAACGCGTTGACCGGGGCGGTTATATGCAAGAGAAAAACGATCGATTTACCTAACGGAGTCAGAGACTTTATGCACACCGAAAAGATTGAAATCGAATGTTTTGTAAAACAGTCGTAGAAGGTATTCTATCGGCTAGCATAATACCTAATTTTTCCCAAATTAGGCCGATACAAATAAAAGAAAACAATTATGTTTTTTGCCCAAAAACAATAGTTTGAGGAGACAACAAAAAAAATCGAATAATTTTGACGATTTTCAAAAAATTCTTAATTTTTTTTTCATTTTAATATTTATTTTTTATTATCCCCCTTCTTCCCCCCCCCCCCACCATGACCTTTTGGATACCGGTAGGACATAATTTCAATTAAATATTTGTAACGGCCTTATTATTATCTCTTCAAAAAAACATACATATTCCACTGCATCCACATGAATGCTCTACCAGAACATTTAAAAAGGTTGACTCCACTATTTGTGATTTTGTTATGTCTAATTGAGCTGAATTCAATTCTAAAGTGAGATGATAACCTTTCTGTACAACATTGTTGCACGAGTAAAAAAAAACCCTACCCAACCTACCCTTCACTAAAAAAACGCAAATAAATTGCTCCACAAGTGAAGTCCCACTTCCGGAGTCACCCGCCAGTTTGATTGGGGTTTCCTGCCTTGTTCGCGATTCCCACCGTAGCGACAATATACCACAGTCGCAGCTACTTCGCACACACAACTATCCGGCCAGTCAGTATGGACGAGTCGAACCACACCAAGCGAACAGAAAGCCAATCTCTATAGCGCCGCTCCCCTCGCGTCCATACCACGCAGATAATCTATGTGCCAGTACCTAGTGACGCGCGCGCTCCACCGGAAACCAACCAAATAATGCAAATACAAAATAAACGAATATAAACTTTTCGTCCTTCGCGTTGTCAGGTTGTTTCACCGGTTACAGGGACCATAAATTCTCCGAAGGCTGGGTGAGGTAAAAAAGCACAAATTTACGCTTCTTCTACGAGCTTCTTCTGGTTGTGGGTGGCGGTGATGGTTGGTTTGGTTCGTCCAAACTCGAACCAGGTAAGAACCCACCTGCTAGACAAACTTTAGAATGAGAGACAAGTGGGAACACTCCTTACTTTGTCTAAAATGTATAGAATTCAAATGTAACACTTTTCACATTTTTACATGTATTTGGCCTTTAAAAATGGTCGTCTTTTTAAGCATTTTAACACCAAACATAAAAAAACCTCTTTAATTACTTCTTTTCAAAAGAGGAGAAGTCGATGAAAAGAATTCCTTTCAGCTTGATATTCACTGATATGGAGGGTGCTGAAGATGCCTTAAAATGATGGATATTATTTCCACAGAGTTTCTCTCCGCTGGTCTATATTTCAGTGTTTCCTCTATAGATGAAAATACAGACCCAGAAATAGGACGCAAATCTGGGAAAATAATGTGTGTCATGATAAGCGAAAATTCAAGCCATACCAAAAATGTTATTGCTTCCTGACTTCCGACGATGGTAAGTTAACGGTGGGTCTCTTGCACCAACTGCTTCGAGTGAGCCACTACCGTCATGAAGCTGGACATGGACTTCAGCATTTTCAGGCGATCCTTGCGTTGTATTGAGGTGGTCGTCAAATTTTGAATGAATATAGAAGAAAATATTCGACTTCTAAGGAAAGACCTTTTCGTTTGCAATTTTTACTCCGCAAAAAGCTTATTTTATCATACTTTCCTTGTTACTAGACTCAACTGATCCGAATGTAACCGATTTCATCTGATGGGACAATAGGTCTCTGGTTATAGGTTTACAAGTCGGGCGGGGTGCTGGGGTCTTAACTCGCACATGTGTAGTCTGACGCGCTGCCAGAGCAAAGTCTCAGAAACAGAGCAAATTGAAAACATATTTTGATGTTGACATCAAATAAGAAGCTTGATTTGATCTCGAATTTTAATTTTCGTGATTGATTACATCTTTTGATTTCATTTTGCTGTAGATTTCTAAATTGTATGATATGACATCAAACTGCATTTTGTTGACAAAAACCAACATCAACATTAGTTTTTCAAAAATAGGCTTTCATCAACAGCATGTCATTTGATGTCACAGTAAGATTTTTCTTCAATAGATTTTGATCTTTTAATCGTTAAAATGACCAAAAGGATAGCAACCTAATTTATCAAAATTAGGCGTTTTCACAACAACGAAATTAGTTATCCATTTTCTCTCAAGCTTTGCTCGGTTTGCTGGACGCATTTTGGAAGCCAGCTGATTGGGCCTTTCCTTTCTCCTATCAATTTTGGGATACTTACCGGCAGCGACAAGAAGTATTTCGTCCGCATAGACGAGGATAAGCATCCCCTTCGGTAGGTCCGCCTTTTTCATGGCAAACCAGCATTAGTGTTATGGTGATCACGGATGCTTGGGGGACCCAAGTCTTCTTTATGGTTTTTGATGAATGCGCTACGGGTTGAACGCAGAACGATCGATCTAGCAGGATTTGCTTTATAAAATGAAGAATGTTCCCGCTGATCCCTCAACGCGCCAGCTTTTTGAGAATGGTCGATGTCCACGTCCGGTAGTAGGCCCAGCGAAACGGCGTGTTGACCCGCGACTTTCGCCTCCTGGAGAACTTGGTAAATACTGGATCTTTTTCAGTAGCGAAAAGCGTATTGGCGGTTTTCCGTCCAGCCGATGCTTTCCAGGTGTTTCGCTTGCCTTCTGTTCAAGAGCTACTCGAAAACCGTTCGTAGCTTCGTTCGTAGGGGGCTGATTCTTTGGTATTGGTACCACAATAGAGCTTGTCATCCTCATCCTTGTCTTTCAAGCGCATGGGAAAAATATGATTTTCGAAGCATTTCCCGATGAAAACAAAACCAATCCTTTCTGTGCGAATGCAAGAGAATTTGTTTATTTGATTATATGATACATCAACAGTCTGTATTGGCCCCAATGATGCTTACTTGTAATTAATTACAGAATGCGAAATTACATTACACGGTCAAGTATCATTATCAACTATTCCTAAAAAAAAGAACTAAACCTTTGGCGAATTAGTTGACGGGATGAGTTAAAATCAAAAAGAGATGCAACTCTTTTGAATAGTCTTTGAAGACCGCCGATAGCACCGAACATACCGTAGTTTGTTCGGTGCATAGGAGCCCTGAACATCGATCTATTCCTAAGGAATCGGGGTTGCACGGGGTAGTTAATTTGTTCCAGAAGAGAAGGGCAGTCGAGTCGTCCTTGTAGTACAGCGGTTCTCAACCCTTTTCTTGAGAAGTACCCCTTCAAACTTTTGCATTAATTGAGGTACCCCCTATGATTTATTTGCTGTAAATGAAAATAATCGTAGCTCTTCAAGTATATGAAAAATGGACATGAAAACTAACGGAATATATGGCTCTCCATAAACTTTTCTGAAATTTTCATTTTTTTAACATCCCAATTAAAATTAAGATCTTACATCGAGGGACTGACTGTAGGGACTTTTTGACTATTAAAGCTTCCAAGCATGTTGAAAGGAGGCTTCCGAGCCTTTTGGAAGTAGGATTCCGCGCCTCTTCCGAGAGAACCTTCCAAGCCTCTTGAAGATTTGCTTCCGAGTCTCTTGAAAGGCGGCTTTCGAGCCACTTAAAAGGAGGTGTCCGAGCATCTTGAAAGGAAGTCTCTGAGCTGCTTGAAAAAAGAATTACGAGCCCCTTGAAGAGAGGGTTCCGAGCCTCTCGAAAAAAGGCTTCTAAACCCCATCAAGGGAGGCTTCCGAGCCTCTTGAAATGAGGCTTTCGTGCTTCTTGAAAGGAGGCTTTCGAGCCTTTGGAAAGGAGGCTTTCGAGCCTCTTTAAAGGAGGCTTTCGACCCTTTTGAAAGGAGGCTTTCGAGCCTCTTGAAAGGAGGCTTTCGAGCCTTTTGAAAGGAGGCTTCCGAACCACTTGAAAGGAGGCTTCCGAGCCTCTTGAAAAAAGGCTTCCTAGCCTCTTGAAAGGTGGCTTCCGCGCCTCTTAAAAGGAGGCTTCCGCGCCTCTTGAAAGAAGGCTTCAGAGCCTGATGAATGGAGGCTTCCGAGCCTCTTGAAAGGAGGCTTCCGAGCCTCTTCAAAAAGGCTTCCGAGCCTCATGAAAAAGGCTTCCGAGCCTCTTAAAAGAAGGCTTCCGAGCTTTTTGAAAAAAGGCTTCCGAGCCTCTTGAAAGGTAGCTTCCGCACCTCTTGACAGGAAGCTTCCGAGCCTCTTAACAGGAGGTTTCCGATCTTCTTGAAAGACCTTAGGAGCCATTTTATGGAAGGCTTCCGAGTCACTCGAAAGGAGGGTTCTGAGTATCTTGAAAGGACGCATCTTAACCTCTTGAAAATACGCATCCAAGCATCTTAAAAAAGAATTCCGAACATCTTGATGGGACGTTCTCGAGTTCTTGAAAGGAGGCTTCCAAGCCTCTTGGAAAGAGTCTTCCGAGCCTATTTAATGGCGGCTTTTGAGCTATTTAAAATGAGGCATTGGAGTATCTTGTGTGGACGCTTTCAAGCTTCTTGAAGGAAAAATCCGAGCCTCCTAGAGGGAGGCTTGCGAACCACTCAAAAGGAAGCTTCTGAGCCTTTGAAAGGAGCCTTCCGAGCCTTTTTAAAAGAGTCGTCCTGAGCCTTTTTGAAATGCAGGCTTTCAAGCCTGTTGAAAGGAGGCTTTTAAGCCTCTTGAAAGGAGACTTTCGGGCCTTGGCTTCCGGGCCTCTTAAAATAAGGTTTTCGAACCTCTTAAAATTAGGCTTCCGGGACACTTGAAAGGGGGCTTCCAAGAAGCGTAGAAGGATGCTTCTCTTGCAACGAAACATCTGAGTTTTGCGGAAAAAAGGCTCTCATGTCTCTTAAATGGAAGCTTTCAAACCTGTAGACTCAAGATTTCATTCTGTTTTGGCCTGGTAGATTGAATAAATTTTTTTCAATTCGAGGTTTTGCTCTTTTGATGTTTTGTCTCACAGCCTTCATCCATTTTACTGGTTGTGGAGGTCAGGATTCAATAGGCCATAACTTACTGATCACCATGCATATTATGTACAAGACAAAGTTTAAAAATAAAAAAAAAACAAATTGTCAAAACTTTATCAATAAGTTTTGATTAAAATTGTAATTCATCCGCCATTGAGCATTTCGTTCGAGGCACCCCCTGGGCCCGGCGAAGGTACCCCCAGGGGTACATGTACCCCAGGTTGAGAATCGCTGTTGTAGTAGATCTGGTATCAGTAATGCCCTCGTTGTGCTGCGGCGGACGGAAAGAGGTTGCAGATCAATAAAACGGCAACGGCTTTCATAGTTTGGAAGACGGAAGGGGTTTTTCCACGGTAATCGGTGCAATGTGAATCTCAGATAACGACGCTGTTATTATAGTGTGGAGACCAGGCGACCGGTCAGTACTCCAGAACGGAACGAGTCAGGCAACAGTACAACGACTTTAGACAGTAAATGTCCGTGAATTCTTTGGCAATCCTGAAGATGAAACCCAAAACCTTTGATGCTTTGCTGACAACATAGGAAACATGCTGCTTAAAGGTGAGTTTTGGGTCTAGAATAACTCCCAGCCTTGTCCCAGGTCCTTAACTTGATTGACTCGCTCAAGTTCTGTGTCATACAAGATATGTGTCAATTATTGTTTCCCTTTTCCGCGAGAAACAGATTACCGGACATTTTGATGGGTTAACATCCATTCGATTAAGCACGCACCAACTTGCAAAGGCATCCGGTTGGCGTTGCAGAGAGTGACAGTCTTCAATGAAACAAATTCGGAGATACAATTTGAGGTGGTTTGCGTAGCAAAGCCGTGGTCCCTTAATTGTCAGAATGGCATCGTTGAAATAGATCAGAAATATCAGTGGTCCCAGGTGACTACCCTGCGGGATGCCTGAGGTAGCGGCAAAATGATTCGACTGATGATCTCCAATAACTAAGGTAAGGCTACGATCGGTTAAATACGACTGAAACCATCGCAAGAGAGAACCATTGATTCCGAGGCGATCCAATTTACCAATAGCTATGCGGTGATTCAATTTGTCAAAGGCTGCTGTTAGGTCGGCATAGATAACGTCCGTTTGACTGCGATCCACCATGTTGCTGTTGATGTAGGAGGTAAGGCACAAAAGATTTGTGGCAGTGGAACGTCCGGGCATACAACCATGTTGGTCGTCACTAATGTATGGTTTACAATGGGCGAGTAGAAGTTCTATGATGGCTAGCTCGAACAACTTGGCAACAGCAGATAATGAGGTGAAACCACGGTAATTTGCAACGTCCCGTCTGTTACCTTTCTTATGAACAAAGAGCATGAGCGCTATCTTCCAACAAGACGGACAAATTCCTGACGTAATCGAACGTTGAAAAACATGGAGTAACGGAGTAATAATGCCATCGATATGCGTTTTCAGAAATACGGAAGGAATTCCATCTGGTCCGGGGTTGTAGGATGTTTTCAGTTTCAATGCAGCTTCGCGAACTATTTCAATATTGATATCAACCATGTTCATAGCTTGGCCGTAGATATGAACGGAGCTCATAGCATTTCGTATTTGCTTCTGTTAATCTTTCATTGCTGAAAACATTGGCGAATTTTTCAGCAAACAGCCTACTGATGTCCTGAGAATTAGACGGCAAAATTCCGTTAATTCAGAGATGACTAAACGTCAGCAATCCTTATGCTGGGCCTCCATTCCGTAGAGAGTGTGGCGTTTATCCATTCCATGTTCAGCGCCTCAAGGAGGGCAGCTTTTCCGCTGGGTGAAAGCGTTTTCAACATCGGGTAGCCAATGTTGTGCGGACCTGCGAATTTCCCCTTCCTTAGGGCACACTTAAGCTCATCCAAAGAGAATGGCTGGTTAAATCTCGCTCTGTGTGTGTGAGAATCGGATGGTGAGGATTCCGGTGGAGAGGTTAGGGTGGATCCCGTTGTATTGCATCATTGATTCGGAGAGCTTTGTCTTTGTCTTTTGTCGGTCTCTTACCTGAAAAGCAGTTTATTTTCGGCTATCGACTGCTCGCTATTGATGCCGTACAGGAATTCCGTTCACCATTTCTCTTTGGCTTCTTTGGAATGCCGATAGACGATTTTCTGGCAGCTTGATGTTCGGATCGGATGTTAACCAACACTAAGTTGTTTTCCGGTGATAGTCGCATTTTGGACTTTATTTTGGAACGCCTTCCATCTGCTCATCTGATTCTTCGATCCACCAACTGACTGATTTTCTTCCTGGATTTTAGATATTTGTTGGGATAGTCTTGCTAGTAGCCCGAAGCATCGCTTCGTACGGCTCGAAAGCCTATGTGGTTGGTTTCCAGCTCGTCCTCTTGCAAGCTACCCAATCCGCTCGATCGTAGATCCAACGTGGTCTGCGAGATATTTCGGTTGGTGCGGTGCTTTTTCGGAGCGTGCTTGCTACCTCCGCCCGTTGACTAGAGAAGCCTGCTCGATCTCGAGGCTATCGTGATGTCAATGACTGACTCCACTAGTCCTCGGCAGAAGCTGAGAGAGTCGTCATTCAATACCTACGACAATGCCAGCATTGGTTGCCGCGTTGGAAACGATTTTTCCACTGTTGTTGTTGTAGCCGTTCACGTCGCCCAAGATGATGCCCGATAATGGCAGCTTGTCAAAGATTCGTTGCAGCTGAGAATTTTCTTTTGGGGATGTACAATGCACATGGAGACCATGGTTAAGGGAAAGGGTCATTGGATCATAACCGCGGCCCTTGGAAAATCGCTATCCACTACGATCTCAGATAAGGGGACCTTCTTTAATGTACCTACAATGCACGGTGGATTCCCTGAAGGGCAATCAATACTAGGTCGGGCCTGGAGACCAACAGCTCCAGGTCCCAGAGATTGTTTTGGAAGCCGTTGACGTTCCATTGGAGCGCCAACTTACTGTAACGGGCAGTGTTGTAAAATGTCAGATGTTATATTTAGAGCAATGTGCCCTTGGACAAAAATATAGCCCTACTCTAGCGTTATGAGTACATCTAAAATTATGGAATAAATTTGGCTTCTAAAGAAAGTTATGGACAAATTAGCTAAATGACATGCAGATGACATTTTACAAGCCTGGTAACGGGAGCTGAACCTATGAGTAATTGGTGTGTAAGGCTTAGTTTGCACATTTCTATTTTGTTTTTCAATAATGTTATTGTTATCAAAGAGGATAAGAGAGTCCCTAATCTTGAGACTTTACTACTCCGTATTAATTTACAAATCCCCAAATCTCAGGTATAGGATTTCAAATAGACGTAATTATGTTTCATTATTTTTCAAGAAATTGTGCAAATGCACTGCGAAAGTATGAATGCGAGTTGTATTTCAACAAGAATATCGATGGTTGGGCAAAAAGGAACAAATCATGGAAAAATCAGCAAAACCTACATTTTCTTCCTGAACTATGAATAATTCTTTGAAAAATAGGTCCTCTATTTTTGTGCATCACGATCAAGCTTGTTTGAGTGTGTGTTGTACATCAAAAACCGTCGATCATGTTTCGCTTCTCATGAACGCACGCTAAAAGGTGAATATTTTCTAATACAAATACTCACGCGTTCAAGTATATTCGAATGTGTAAAAACAATCTAAAACATCGCCTCTTTAGTGCATTGATTAAACATTTTATTGTACAGAAATTTGATTTTCAAAAAGTACCCGCATAAAATTAATTTTGAAATCATGTAGGGGAAGTGGGGGTAGCACGCCCATAGGGGTTAAAACGCGCCACCCCTGAATAAGGTTAAATATCCCCATTTTGATTATTTTTAATAGTCTATACGATAAAGCAATGAAAAATATTGCCATTGGATACATATATTTCATGATTTTTCTCTAGTTATAGCTTGAGCTTGAGCTTGAGCTTGATTGACTGCTCGTAGTTGCTACTCCATTATGACCAGATCAGCTGTTCTTGCACAGGGAACCAACAGATGTTTGCTTGGGACTAGCACACATCTTCAATGTACAAGTACTGGTGATCTCATTTGTTAGGTCATACTGACGCCTGCCACGTCAGAATGCAAGTCAATGTAGGGAAGGGGAGGAAATGATGATGCAATCACTGCCCACTGCAAGCCGAATATACCTCTGCACTTGCCACGAGTTCATGCAGGAATTTGTTGGAATTATAGGTTGGGTTGGAGAGGCAGGGGTCCGTCTTGGTTAACGAGCTGCCAATGTGATAGATAGGAGAAGGTAACTGATGGAATTTCTAATTGAATGTAGGAAACGAGCTCTAAAGTTCATTTCCAATTCTAGCAGATTACTGATAGAATACTCAAGTTGGAGGTATAGGAATAGTAATGGAAACGGTATGGAAGTCCATTTCCAGTTCTAGCGATTGCTAGAACATGAGGAATAAAGAGAAAGATACAAAGTAGGAGAATGGAACGGACCTGGGATTTAACCCACGACCTCCTGCGTATGAGGCAGAAGCAGTAGCCATATGACTACCAAGCCCGCTTATCATGATTTTTCTCTAGTTATACATGAAAAACTCGAAAAAACGATTTTTGCGTGTTTTTATGCAATTCTAGCTCGGTGGAATTTAGTCTTTCTGTCGCTGTTATACATTGATAAATTAATAATTGAGCCATGAGCCATGCTGCTTACTCGTGTTCTTTATGTTCCACACGAAATCGTCGTCAAAAATGGTTTTAAAACGATTTTATGGGCCTTCAAACTTCTGAGGTCGGTGTGGGGCATTACGCCCATGCTCATTTCGTATGACCGAAACAGCTGAAACATTCGGTTTATTGCCTTAATGTAGGCAATTAAAATGAAAATCAGTACGATAAGCACATGCGCGTTTTAACCCATCCACTGGCGCATCTCACCCCGCATGGTTTCAAAGATCATTTTTTTTTCGGGTGCTTTTAAAATCAAATTTCTGTGCAATAAAATGGACAATTAGATATCTGTTATCGGTAGTCAGTCGCAGATATGCTGTTCTTCAGTATGCGCTGATGAAAACTGGCTGAAATGGTGGTTTTCATTGATAAAATGGCATTTTCCTTAACGTGGGCGTCCTACCCCAGTTCCCCTAGGGTGAGATGCGCCAGTGGATGGGTTAAAACGCACATGTGCACATGTGATTTTCATTTTAATTGCCTACATTAAGGCAATTAACCGAATGTTTCAGCTGTTTCGGTCATACGAAATTAGCATGGGCTTACTGCCCCACACCGACCTCAGAAGTTTGAGGGCCCATAAAATCGTATTAAGACCGATTTTGACGACGATTTCGTGTGGAACATAAAGAATACGAGTAAGCTGGCTCATGGCTTATTTTTTAATTTATCAATGTATAACAGTAACAGTGATAAAAAGTCTAAATTGCATCAAAACATGCAAAAATCGTTTTTCGAGTACAATTAAAGTAACATCACGAAATGTATGTATCGAATGGCAATATTATCCATTGCTTTATCGTATAGACTTTTAGAATAATCACAATGAGGATATTTAGACTTATTCAAGGGTTGGGCGTTTTGACCCCTATGGGCGTGTTACCCCCAGTTCCCTTACAGGTTGACTTCATTTAGTCAGATCCGTAGCTGCACGTCTGAACTACGCAGTGTATGGAGGGTCCGTTAATCATCTTCCTGATGGAACCAGCTTTCTCCCTGCGTATCTGGCCATTTTGTACACAGCAAATCTCTACTGAAAATCTTTTTTAGATGATTGTCCAACATTCTACGTCCTGGACCCCAGTCGTCCACTTTTCTTGTTGTGAACAATGGGTCGTCCTCCCTACAGCTGATGCAATTCATGGTTTATTTGCCTCCTTTGTACTGTCATCTATCAGAAACCAAATTGTAGAAGACTTATAGTTTTTTTTTTTTTTTTTTTGTAGCCCCAAAGATTAATTTTTTGATAGAGAACAATCGTTCTATGAGCGTTTCGTAGAAACACAGTTTGATACGACGGTCTACTCTGTTCGATCAAAGTATCTTATTGGGACGTACACACGGTCAAGCAGTTTGGCCAACATTGACTCCATCTCTCGTTTGTTCAAACATCCATCAAGTTTTACCAACAGCGGCACGAACAATCAATTTATTCGACCAACAATATCACACACGAACGACCGAAGCGCCAACTTGAGCACCAACTATCAAAAAATATATGGGAGTTTGTGCAACCTCACTGCAAATGCTCAAACATGTTCGGCGAATCTTGACTTCGCCTCCGCCAACTCAAACCAAAATCAAACCGTTTCATTTTTTTTCTAACTGAGCCGCCAACTGCCAAATGGTTGTTCGAACAACTTCATACACGTTCAAACAAAGCAGCAACCGAAGCAATTTCTTGGGGGTGGAGTCAATGTTCGTCAAACTGTTTGACTGGTGTGTACGCTGCATTACATTACGCGAGAAACATTAGTTTGATAAGAAAATTATTTTGAGCTTTTTAGTGGAATGTCTTCACTTGTCATAAGACGAGTTAATACAATCCCATTGAATTCCACCACTTAATTAAGTGGTGGAATTCAATGGGATTGTATTAACTCGCCACTTAATTAAGTGGTGGAATTCAATGGGATTGTATTAACTCGTCTTATGACAAGAACATTATTTTGCCAAAACTCCTCAATAATCTTGTGTGCTTACTCGAGATCTCGGCCTGCGGCCTGCCAGGATTACCTGCCAATACCCCACTTCGTTTACGAGGGATTGATGACTTTCTCCGATCCTCTTCCAGTCGGATGTAGACTTCCTTTATCTTCTTAAATCCACATTCTTAAATATCAATGCGGTCGACGAAACCAATCACTAGCTGAACGGACCTTGTCAAAATCGTACCACTCATTTTGCTGTGACACACTATTTTTCAATAGTACCCAAATATATGCTCTATTAGAATACTGATTAAATTAATAAATGTACGAACACTCTTTATTTTTACATTTTGCTTCATCTTCATCGTCTGATGCATCCGTTTCTCAATAAGAATCTACAACATATCTTGTCTTCCAAACATAATTTTATTGCACTTTAAGAAATCTATGACGCATTTTTTTTTTGGCACCGCGAGCCAATGTCGAAACCGATGCAAGTGGTCTTCCAGGCGCACTTGTTTTTGGCACCACAAGCCACAGCAATAAAAAGGGAAAAAATAATATCACTTACCATCTATTTTTCAATTAAATGGCAGGACCGCCAAATGTACGGCTTAGTCCGGCAGAAACAGTCATCTGCGAGGCGTTTCCGTCTTTGGTGACTGGCCGATGGAGAAGGACGCTGCAGCGCTGATAGTCGAGGAATGCTGCGATGGATATGCATGAGATGAATGCTTAAGCAAGCTGTGACAGGGTAGGAAAGTGTGTAATGTCTGCTTTATTCTTGTGTTTATTACCACTTTCAACTATATTGAAGGAATATGGTTAATTTATCGAATTGTCATAATTCTTAGCATATATCTATGGAAATAATTTTGAAATTTTAATTTTAGAAGAAAGCACAACATCCGTTCATGACTGCTTCTCATGCTGATTTAAGAGCCCACGATACTTTCATTTGGTCACTTGAGATTGAAAAAGGCCTTTTGCTCTGTTTTATGACAATCAAGACCTTTTGCAGTACTGGGTGGGTGCTCTTAATAATGGATACTGGCGTACCGTCGCTAGATTTGTTTGTTCAGGCTTAGCAGACGTTTGTATTGATTCCAGGTCCTGACTTTCAACACGTGCGATGTTCCTCCGTTTTCCCCGCTAAAGCCGTCAATCGCTCCGATTAGGAACGCTTCCACGGTGTATTCATCATTCAGCCGATTCAAAACTTTAATTCAAGCCATTATTTGGACATGAGACAAATACGCACTACGAAAGGGCGACGAAAATATTTATCAACGCACTGATATGATCGCACCGCGCCAGCAAAATAAGCTTGCTTTTGCTGTTCAACATAACCGTGCAGGATACTCGAAGTCAGCCAGATTGTTATCTGCGACCACAAAAAGTACCACGCGTCTCCACCAAATTGGTGGAAAAGTGACCAGATCGGACTGATTCTGATTCCGACCGCACTAACCAACTTTCTTCCGAATGCCGGTGTCAGAACGGATTCTTATTCCTTCACCCAAAAACGCACGTTACTAGAAGAATGGGAGCGTCACCGGCTGAATGACGTCAAACTCGAAAAAAAACCGTAACTCCGGTGGTCGTGGCGAATCTTACGGTAATGAATCCTCCCAAAAAATATTCACTTTGTTTAGTAAAAATAATTCATAGGACTCCAGACTCTCTTGAATATTTCTAAAAATTGCTCATTGTAACATTCCAATGTAAAGATTAGTTAAAAATTTTCCGATATTTGATTACATGTGCAATATCTATGATGAAAAATTAACAATTCAATTAAACACCAATTACTTATACAGAAAAAGAACTCTAGCGTCAAACGTTCTGCGGTGTTAATAATAATAATTGTCTATGTTGATTTTTCTTCCAAATGGATTTTTATACTTATTTTATGAATGTGTAAGAACTTTTTTTTTGTCAATTTCCCTCCTTCTCTTGGGAATCCCTCCAATGTTATGAATTGTTCGACAAATTTTGTTTCCATAGATTTCGAACGTTTGATGATGATTTTCTGGCCTTATGTAATTTTTTCCCTATCAATAATTAAAACCAAGAACCCAGAATACCTCTGGTCTTGAGAGACCTTATGACAATTTGTTCTAGCAATGCTATTATTAAAAATGAGTCAAATACTCGTTTCTCTTTTTCTTCTATCTCCATTTTTCGTGGTATTTGAGAGGCTTCAGTAAGCTACCTTACCGGGGTCGCGTTACCTACATCGCGATGATGGGGCTACCACCTTAAATATAGCTGACGCGATACAGCGTTCCGCTAATCAGCTGCTGGATACCAGGCAGACGCTGTTTGAGCCGCACCTCTTGGTGAACAGACGCGACTCGTTTCTATACTACATAAGAGGATGGATTCTATCTTGTTTCGTTATTGTGGTCATGTTTGTAGCGCGCAGCTACATAATTCATATCGTTATGTCAGAGCTCTAAATGATGAAGAGTCCCTTGCCTTATCCTGCCCTAATCCAAATTGCCGATGAATACTTGCGAAAGTGTAGAGGATCTCTAGACTTTCATCCCAGCGAGTTTCATGTCTTCAATCTCCTCCCCAATACCCAATTGACCTGCATTTGGACGCGGTCAGCTCCAGTATTGCCTTACAAGAATATAACCAATACTGAACGACCAGATGGAATTACTTTCCTATTTAGTAGCTGTGCTCAGAAAGCCTATGCCACAGAAAGGTGTTTAGCACTGTATAAACGAATTTTTCGATCTTTACGAACTGGCGTCTTTAGACTAAATCGAAAACATCAAACTTTATTGATTCGCCATGGTATTTTTACATAATATTAACTAATTCTGCATTTTTTCGATTTTTTTTATTACTGACAAAGGGAACCACTGACTTAAACATAAAGAGAACGTACCGTGACACATCTGAAATCGAAGATTTTGTATCGCAATCAAACCAGCCAGTGCGAACCAAACTCCTTGAATATGTCATTTGGTGGCTGGCTGACGCTGACATTTCGCACCATCACCAATCAGTGTGCGCGCCAGTGTCAATTCCACCGTGTAGCATTCGAATGATTTACCATTTTGCAATCAATTTCAATGTCGGGAGAATATGTGCGCTGCACAATAAACGGAGATGATGGATGGTTTAGTGCAACGGAATCCAGATTGGACATTGCACTGCAGCATGATTTCTGTATGATAATCGTAGTGAAATCTCTGCTGGCTGTACAATGAAACTAATTCTCATGGAAAAGTGGCCACAATTTAAAAAAAATGCTATTTTTTTCTGCACTGTTGTTTTAAGCGTGTTTAATTCGTTTTGAAATTTATTTTTTATTGCCAATTTTTTTTTCATCATTGCTTTATTGTGCGTTAGTAGAAACCCGATTTATCGTTCCTTTCGGCAGAAATCTGATATATTTCGTTCAATTTTCCGCCGGTGCGGTGATCGATGCGCTTTCATCGAAACTTTCATTGCCAGCCAGGCGAAAACAAAATAAATAAAATCCAGCACAGATTTCACTTGTTCAGCACACAGCTCTCGTACGTCGGTACCATGTATTTGATGTTGAGATAGGCATCGGGGCCACCGTGGCGTTCCAGCACTTGCAGTGTCTCGTTGATAACGTCACCCAATCGGTGGCCGCCCTGGAAGTCAATGCGGTCGCCGATATTGACGTTGAAGTCGCGGAACAGGTTCAGTATGGGGAGCAGCTGCCGGTAGTATGGAACGAGGGCCAAACCGACCCATGGTCCTGAAAAAAAGACAAAACATTATGATTGTATTATTTCAAGTTATTATGCTCGCTAGAAAGTTTTGCGGTTCGTTGGGAACACTGAACTGTCATTGAGTGAGTGAAACACCGCCCGTCGGAATAAAGCCTTATCAAACAATACAACAATAAATTCTCTTCAATTCGTGACAAACGGCTGAAAATCTCTTTCAGAAGCACTGGTTGGTTGTCTGATCAGGACTCGTTTAGCCAAACAAGTCACCTGAATGAAAAATTCGTTGAGCCAAGAAAATCCGTTAGGCTGAAATGTTTTTTTTGCAATTCCTGATCATAATACCTGGTTTACAGTACGTCATTGAGTGATAAAACGGCCTACTTTTCCATACTAACCAAATGGGTACTTTAATGACCATTATGCAACTCAAATGGGTTGCATAAAATCCATTATAACACTGATTTGGGTGCTATAATGAAAAACCAACATCAGAACAGTAGTTACATGACTACATTTAGCTGATCAAGCTTGGATAAGTGATCAAATAGTGGATTCTCTGCGTCGCGTAATAAATGAAATAGTTTGATGGCTATGACATCAGAAATTCCAAAGGCAAGTTCATCTATCGCTTCAAGGCTTGTCGACCTATGCAATGTGGCACGATAACATGGAATATGATTGTTCTCTGCAGCAAGATGATTTATTTGGTAAAAATGATCATATGGAGTAAATCAGTTTATACCGCTTCGCTCCAAAATTACCATGTTGAAGCCCATTTTTCGTCATTGCAAAAAATAGCGTGTGCAACTCGTTGCAAAACTCGATTTTTTCAGCACTCGTAGTATTTATCCACCTCGGCAAGCCTCGTTGGATAAACGTACAACTCGTGCTGAAAAAATCATCTTTTTGCAACTTGTTGCACAAACTACTATTTTTAGGGGCCCTCCTTAGCCGTGCGGTAAGATGCGCGGCTACAAAGCAAGACCATGCTGAGGGTGGCTGGGTTCGATTCCCGGTGCCGGTCTAGACAATTTTCGGATTGGAAATTGCCTCAACTTCCCTGGGCATAAAGGTATCATCGTGTTAGCCTCATGATATACAAATGCAAAAATGGTACCTTGGCTTAGAAACCTCGCAGTTAATAACTGTGGAAGTGCTTAATGATGAACACTAAGCTGCGGGGCGGCAATGTCCCAGTGTGGGAATGTGAAATGATTTTAGCAGAACGTGGTTTTTGTCAGCCCGTACGTCACCTCCAAATGCACAGCGACTGGAAAGATGAAAGACGACTGGACGCTCTCTGAAATAGCAGACTACTCGTAGAAGGTAAATTAGCATATCCCAACCCTTGGGGAGCTCCAAATTCAGGGGCATCCCATTTACTGCCGTAGCTGCGTCCCAGACCAGGGGCACCTTACCCGGTTTCTGCGGATACTCCACAACGTTCAACGTAAGATACCACTCCACTGAAACTGACGTCTGCGTCAGTTTGGCTGCCACCGCCTTGTATATACAACTTCGCTTAGTATTATTTGATTTGCCGACACACCTTCTCCTTCAGCGATGGTTTCATGGTCATCGGGTAGTTGTCAAAAACCTACTTTCGTCCAGGCGCCACAGCAATTCTTTTGCGAGGTGGTCATCTACTCGCTTTGTCGTCGTTCTAAGCATCTTTCGAGCGGGAAGGTGTACGATATAGACGCTGTTACATCCAGTTCGTACTGCTGCCGCACCAAGTCATGCAACTGCTTGTTGTTTATCAGTGCAACGTCATTTGGTCATTTAACCGAATAGGCCATTTGACCGAATAAGTCATTTGACCGAATAGGTCATTTGGCCGAATAGACCATTTGGCCGAATAGATCATTTGACTGAATAGGTCACCCGAGTAGGTGATTTGCCCGAATAGGCCTTTTGGCCGAATAGGTCATTTGACTGACTAGGCCATTTAGCCGAATAGGTCTTCTTCTTCTTCTTATTGGCATTACATCCCAACACATTGCAGCCGCCTCACAGCTTAGTGTTCATTGAGCACTTCCACAGTTATTAACTGCGAGGCTTCTAAGCCAGGTTACCATTTTTGCATTCGCATATCATAAGGCTAACTCAATGATAGTTTTATGCCCAGGGAAGTCGAAACAATTTCCAATCCGAAAATTGCCTAAACCGGCACCGGGAATCGAACCCAGCCACCCTCAGCATGGTCTTGCTTTGTATCCGCGCGTCTTACCGCACGGCTAAGGAGGGCCCCGAATAGGTCATATGGTCGAATATGTCATTTGGCCGAATAGGTCATTTAGCCAAATAGGTCATTTGGTCGAATAGGTCATACAGCCGAATAGATCATTTGCCCAAACCGAATACATTTCGCGGAAAGTACCTTTTCACAGAAAATCATTCCGCGATATGCCATTTGGCGGATATCAGTTACAACAATAATTATCACTGAAATATTTACTGAATTGTGCTCAATTATATGCAATCCGGTATAAATTCTTTTGGAATGTGATTTAAAGCAATGAAATGAGGTAATTTTTTCTTCGATTGACCGCATCCGGTCGGTATGAGGCAAAGTGAGAAAAAATGCCTTCTTTAAATGGGCACGTTTGCTCGGTTTAAACAATAGAAATGAGGTAGTCTCTTCTATGAATTAACGCATCTGGCCGTTATAAAACAAAGGGGAAGGATAATGTCTTCTTTTAATGGCTACGCCTGCCCGGTATGAGGCAAAAGGAGTTGATAATCCCTTCTTTAAAAGGACGCATCTGCCCGGCAGATGTAGCCATTCGCAGCACCTACTTCCAACACAGCCTCCCCGCTGTACACCGCCGTGAAGCTACAAAAGTTGGACTGGTGGTGAATGCGTCAAAGACAAAGTACATGCTTGTGCGAGCGCGACAGGGCCCGCCTGGGAAGCAGTGTTACGATAGACGGGGATACCTTCGAGGTGGTCGAGGAATTCGTCTACCTCGGATCCTTGCTAACAGCTGACAACAACGTTAGTCGTGAAATACGAAGGCGCATCATCTGTGGAAGTCGGGCCTACTACGGGCTCCAGAAGAAACTGCGGTCGAAAAAGATTCGCCACCGCACCAAATGTGTCATGTACAAGACGCTTATAAGACCGGTTGTCCTCTACGGACATGAAACATGGACAATGCTCGAGGAGGACTTGCAAGCACTCGGAGTATTCGAGAGACGGGTGCTTACGGGTGTAACGCCTCCTTTAAATGGATGCTTCTGCCTGGTATGAGGCGAAAGGCGAAAGTTGATAATGCCTTCTTTCAAAAAACGCCTCTGCCCGGTGTGGTATTCACCCCGCGATCAGCCAAATTGAGGACACAAACGTCGCGACTACGAATATTTAATGAGACGCACATAGACTGAACACTCTTACCGCGCTTTCGCTCAAGTTTCCGTCCACCCAAACCTCAGACACCATCTATCTCTTTCACACTCATATTCACCCAGTCTTTCATTCCTATACCCGCATGTTACATTCGTCAATCTGCTCATCGACGTTTGTGCTTTCATTCTTGCGCTGTTGAAAATTGAAAGCTCTAAGTTGAAGGCTGAGTAAAGATGCATAAAGCTTTTCGCTGACATCTATACACTGAAGGAATTGTAAATGCCCTAAATTCATTTTAATTTATCAGATGCTCAATCGTATTCACTACAAGGTGAAAACAGGTATGAGGCGAAAAGAGTTGATAATGTCTTCTTTAAACGAACGCATCTGTCCGGTATAAGCCGCCTCGCTTCACCTTTCTATAAATGTATGCGTCTGTCCAGTATAACGCGAAGGAAGGGATAAGGCCTTCTTTTAATGGTAGCAACAAAGCGAAGGGAGGATATAATGGCTTCTTTCAATAAATACGTTTTCTTGGTATAAGGCAAAAAGAAGAAATAAAGGATTATTCAAAAATCGTCTATCCCTAACAAAGTAAAGAGAGGAGATACTCCATTCATTATATCCAGCCCATCTGCCAGATATAATAAAGGATTTGTAAGCGGCAATTTAAATTTCGAAAACTACTTCTCCATATTCTGGGAGGTCTTCCTTAGCCCTGCGGGAAGATACGTAGCTACCAAGCATGACTATGCTGAAGGTGGCTAGGGTAAACTTCTGGCTCGGTCCAGAAAATTCAACGATTAGAAATGTCTCGACTTTTTTGGGCATAAAAGTTTCATCGTGTTATACGAATGCAAATGAAATGGTAACTTGGCTGAAAAACCTCGCAGGTAACAACACTAAGCTATTGTTATTAATATTCCACAAAATAGTACATTCCGCGAAATGGTACATTCCTCCAAAAGTCATCTTGTCTTGTCTTGTCTTGTCTTGGCACATGCACAGCCAGTATTAAAAGCATCCTGGAAATGTCGGTTGTATTTCCGAGCATTTTCTCGTCTGCATTAATATCTGCAGTTTATCTATATAATAAAAATTAAATGGTCTGTGTTCGTATCCGCATAACTCGAAAACGGCTGGATAGATTTTCCACATTCCTTCAGCAAATATGTTCGTTATCATTTCCGACGGGTTTTTATGATATTAAAAAAAAGTAAAAGTATTAAAACAGCCAAGCCCACCATGCAGGCTTGAATTTGGGAGATAATCCATAACTCTTCGGCAATCAGATTATTTAGTCATTCGAAAAGTTAGTTAGTCGAAAAGGTACAATCCGCCAAATGTTGAACCGCGAAAAGTTACATATCTTCAATGTTCAACCGCGAAAATGAATCCCGAATCCCGAAAATGGACCTACTTGGCCGAATAGGTCATTTGACCGTCGCGTCACTAAAAAAGACCACCGCTTTTTTCCAAACAACCATTAGGGCCACACGGCATTTTCGGCCAAACGACACATTCGGCCAAATGACCTATTCGGCTTTATGACTTTTGGCCTAATGGTCTGTTCGGCCAAATGGCATATACGGTCAAACAATTTTTTAGCCTTGTGGCCTTCGGCCGAATGGATGTCGGCCAAAAAGCTCTCCCCCGCACAAACTCCTTGATAGCTTTCCTTTTCACGCCACGCCCACTGTCCACTTTGCCCCGCTTGTACCGGACCAACCCGATCAGCACACTTCTCATAGACGAGTATCTGTTACTCATATACGGCAAAAATCGAGTCACATTTGTGTAACAATAGCAGTACAATCATTCAGAACTGTTCTACTAGAGAATTTAGCTTAGCGACAGCGATCAATTGCTAGCACCAGCATCGGGTTATTCTAGTGGATGTTTAGTCGAACTGTTCATAAATGGTCCCACAACTGCTTCAGCATTTCTCTCCTGGATTCCCGACTAGACTCCGACAGTCTTGAATCACGCCCAGAACGGATTCAGACAGATCAAATTCTTTATTGCCTCGATTGCCACGATTGCCACGAATTCTGCCGAGCGAGTTGCTTCGCGAAAGCCTTCTCCTTAATCACTAGTTCCCCCATAAACTGTTTTTCAATAGGATTAACGTAAACAACTCCTTGATCGAACCCTTCATTGAATTTTGGTGGGACTTCTTACTTGTCTACTTGCAACTGGAATTAGAAACTTTCGGCTGCTTACCCCTACTCGAGACACGTAGTCATACCAGTGCACGAAAAATAGGCTCTACATTCCAAATGAAACTTGAACTGCTTTTCATCCTAGTGGCAAAACATACTTTTGCATATAAACGATAAAGACGGATCCATAAAAAACTGGAAAACGATCCATAAATAACATCTGAATGCTCCTTAAAATGCTACCATAAATCCATAAAATAGTTAATGAGATTCCATAAAGAATAATTTTTCGATCCATAACTAAGCTAAAATTAAGTTATTAATAGGAAAATATGTTCCATCAATTTATTGCTATTTTTCCATGAAAATATGACAAATGATCCATAAAAAACTATATTTTGATCCATAAAACTTCAAATCAAATCAAATTTGCGCATTTTTTTTATCGTGATGATGATCCATAATTTCAGTAATATGATCCATAATTTTAGTCATATGATCCATAATTCTGGCCATTTGATCCATAACTTTGTTCAAATGATCCATAGTTTTGGTCCCAGCAAACCAGCAATCGTATAAGAATGTACATATTAAATTATATATATTCACAGATCAGATCGTAATCATATATAGATCCAGCAGAACTTGTAAAAAATTGTAGAAAGGTTGTTCGAACAAAGAAGCTTTGATTTCACTTGTTACTATGATGCACTCAATGGTAAAATCATACCGACATATGGTGAAATGAATCAAATTTGGAACTCGTTCGTTGTAAGCATGAAATATCATATAATTTGATTTATGTTTTGTTCGAATAACTTGTTTGAAGGAATTCTAAAGTGCAAAATTAATGACAAATGTTCAGCTTCTGATTTTTAAGAATTTAACAATAAATCGCACATTGGCAATTATATTACTCAAATGTCCAGGGAAAAAAGAGGAATAATAATATAATAAATTAGCAATGATTTGTCATGAATTCAAGAATTTCATAGAACAACGACTTTTAGGGGAAACAGTGTTTTTATGCACTTAACAGCTCGAAAATCAGTTTAACGTGGTCAAAACGTGAACGGAACGAATCGCAATGTTCACAAGACTTGTAGAGCACATCAAAAGTTTTCGTATAGAGGTTGTTGCGATAGTTTTCGGCCTTTATATCTCTTGTTAGATTTTTTTCAAAATTGAAAATAGCCCAAAAACACTAAATCGACTTGAGCCACCTCGAAATTTTATCCGAATTAGCTGAAAATTTGACAGGAGGCTTATTTTAGCATAAGAATTATGATTCTGGGCTGACCGGATGAACTTTTGAGACTTTTTGAAAACATGAAGAGGTCTAATATACATGTCAATATGAAATTGTATATGTGTTCAATTAAATCGCATATGCTGGTTGATACAATCATTGTCGACAATGTTGTATAAGATGTAATGCAATGTCCTTCCCAGATTGTATCCGAAGATGCAATATTATCATTAGGTATAAATGATTGCTTAACAACTGCGTACACATGGAGCAACCAGGTAGCGTCTGGACTATGAAGTAGAAGGTCAAAGGATCGAAACTGGAAGCTGGAGGCTAAATTTATAACATTAATATATACATTAACTGATAAGCAACTAACAGCATTTCACATAATGATTATGTTTCGACCTAAGAAATATTTTTGTTGCAAATACAATAACACGTATGTTTTTATGATATTATAATGTATGTATTCGATGTATGTTTGTTTGAACTGTTTTTTATTGTTCTAGATTTAAAGTTGTAACAGTCTTATTATGCAACTTTAAAACTGAACTTATGCGATCTCTGATGAAAACCAACATGATTGTATATTGATTAAATTGAAATCGGAACACGTCGTATATCTTGTTATTCCATAACACTGATTTGTACGTATATGGCCTCCACTTTTGTTCACATAGAAGGAATCTATGCATTTTGTACAATCAAATAACATCGTATAAGAGTGCATTAAACACAACTGAAAGTAAGTTATGTGAACCAATTTGTTGGCTGGGGTGATATGATCCATAAATTTTGATAAATGTTCCATAGATTTTATAAAATGTGTGGATAAATTAATATAGTTTCATTGGCCTTCTTTCCAAGCATTATGGATCACATTATCAAAATTATGGATCATATGACCAAAATTATGGATCATATGGCTGAAATTATGGATCATCATCAGGATATAAATTGCGCAAATTTGAAATTTTATGGATCAATATATAGTTTTCATGGATCATTTTTCAAAGTTTTATGGATCATAAAAATATTCTTTATGGAATCTCTCGAACTATTTTATGGATTTATGGTAGCGTTATATGGAACATTCAGATGTTATTTATGGATCGTTTTTCATTCTTTTATGGATCGTTTTTCCACATTGAACGGTGCAAAGTAAGGGCTGCCCATCCTAGTGCTCTTCCAGCATTTCCATGGTTATTATTAATTGAAAGCCTTTCTGTGCTCGCCATTGCATGAGTATGTATCTTGTGTAGCATGCGCAATGGATATACTATGCCCAGGGAGTCGAGAATGTTCCCCATCCGGAAACGAAATCGAACTCGCCATCTCCTGATCGGCTACGCATTTACTGCAATGAAAACTGAAGAAACCGCACAGATTGGATTAATATCCCTTGACATTGATTAGAATAAACAAAAAATGGAGTAGAATAAACATCGCCCGTCTGTGGCGTAGCCCGAAATTTGGTCTGGGGGGGAGGTTCTGATTTTTTTAACCTTCCGGGACTCGCACCGTTGTAAAAAGTACAATACATTGAGTAAAAATGAGATAACTTTTTAGTCAGTTGACCAATTTGCTCCAAACCACCATGTATTCTTCAAAAAAAATAATTCTTCATCAATTGAAAAGATAATAAAAGTGATTCGATAGAAGGCTCGAGTTAATATAGCTAAATAAAAGGCTCAGGTGATCTGGGAAAAGTGACCAGTAATGAATAATTTATTTATTTCATTAACAATTCATCCTGAAGTAACGCGATTTTTTCTATATCATTTCTGATAATAACCTTGGAGTTGATTCGCAGTTCTCACTCACCTATGACCGCAGATGGCAACCAGGCGGCCTTCCGAAAAACCCGGAACGTCCGTAAAAATGGTCATTTAGTGAAGTTCGTCCTAGAGAAGCGCAATTTTTTCTAAACCATTTCTGATGGTGGTTTTGGAGATATTTCACAGTTCTTAATCTACTATAACCGTAGGTGGCCACCAGGCGGCTTTCCGGAAAATCCGGCACATCCGTAAAAATGGTCATTTTGTGAAGTTCGTCCTAGAGCAGCGCAATTTTTTTCTAAACCATTTCTGACGGTGATCTTGAAGATATTTCTTAGTCTTAATCAGCTATGACCGCAGGTGGCCACCAGGCGATCAT